>NC_091117.1:134362687-134662687 GCF_040183065.1 Periplaneta americana | reverse complement strand
ATAGTACGTTAGCTTAGCATTCCATTATGATCCAAATACTGACTATGCTTATTTGAATAAATTCTGTTAAAATACATAAAATGAATAACTCATGCAATAAATGCAATGCAAAAAAATGGGGTAATGAGCCAAACGAATTATGTTTCGCTGTTGTAAAAGTTGTTCCTCCTGAGATTTAAGAGCCCCCACAACCAATTAAAAACTTACTTATCGCAGTACATCCGTTATCAACACACTTTTTAAATAATATAAGACAGTACAAAACCTCATTTCAAGTGACATCGTTTGGTGCGAAAGAAATACATAAAGTCAATTCTATGCCATCATTTAAATTTCGTCCACACCTGTGGAGTAACGGTTAGCGCGTCTGGCCGCGAAACCAGGTGGCCTGTGTTCGAATCCCGATCGGGGCAAGTTACCTAGTTGAGGTTTTTCCGGGGTTTTCCCTCAACCCAATACGACAAATGCCGGGTAAATTTCGGTGCTGGACCCCGGATTCATTTCACCGGCATTATCACCTTCATTTCATTCAGATGCTAAATAACCTGAGATGTTGATACAGCGTCGTAAAATAACCCAATAAAAAATCATTTAAAGTTCAAGCATAGACTTAGCATTTAATTGGAAGTCTTCTTCCAGCTGAGAGTAAGAGCCCTCAGTTCTTACAAGTGTATTTTATTTCAGGCGCTGACCAATTGTCTATTAGGTCTAATATAGTAGTATCAATCTTAAAAGTAGAACTGACTGAACAACTCCAGAAAGTATTGCATGATAATAACAGTTAAATTCATAGTTTTAAATACAACTTCAAAATGATTCAGGAGCAAACGACTTACAACACATAAAAAGCTATTATTCACTAAGTAATTACAAAACTGTACTTAGATTTAAGTTAATAATATTTATTTCCAACAAGTGCAGCGAAGCGCACAGGTATGGCTAGTATGTTAATAAGAAAGTCGTAAATTACTTAAAAACGTAATAGAAACAGTTACAAGATATCGTGTGTTGTGTTCTGTTGAATAATAGCGGCGAGCCGGCCTCACGCAACGAGAGACGTGCCATGTTTGGTTAGGCTAGGGGCTGATTTATGTAAAGAATAAGGTGCACTTGAGGTTAAATTCGAACAAAATTAAAAATAAATAGTCGCATAATGGAAAACCGACAGTTACAAATGTTGTGTCGTAAAATTTTGAAGCTGTATAACATATTTTCTAATTTATAATAAATAAATTATATGCTTGTTTTAGTATGCTGTCAAGTTCCTCATGTCTATTTATAGAATCTGAATGAATTTCCGGAATAACTTCATTATCCTGAACTGTGAGCCTTGATCTTACTAGAATTCCCGTCTTCAAAGAAGTTATGAACCACTGTTTCTAGTTGATCTTCCTCTTGTACACATTTCCTCGAATCTTTTTCCTCAGCTAGAGCTGAGTTGTTGCTATACAGGGTGTAAGGTGTATAAGTGCCATTATTTTAACTGATTATTCATGTCATAAGGAAGAAAAAATGTCCTTGAATTTTTTTTCTAATTGTAATATTTAACTAATTACTGAAATTTACAATAATAGACGTTTTGCAACTTTGATGGTTGGGGAGGGGGGGTTAGAAGTACACAGTACAGCTCAAGCGGGTACAGACATACCGGTACAAAAGACATGCTCTGTTCTAATGCAGGGGCGAGCATGACAATACTGTTGTTTACATAACACGAGCAGCAAATACAAACTTTCAATCTCATTAATTGAACATTATATATTACATTTTATGTAATAATATTGCTCCATTTTATTGTACGTCTAAAAATAAACAATAATGTTTTTCTGCATAAAATCACATAAATTTTTTTTCTAATGCAACATTTTAGTCTCTCCCGCTTCCGTAAAGCAGTATCATTTTTAAACAAATTTCTGGTTGTGTGATTTTCGAAAAGGGGTAAAAGACTTCTAGTTTCTAATAATCGTTGAGAAACTGCTACAAAAGTTCGCCGATTAGGTAACCTTCTTTGAGGAAAACATTGACGGTACATCCTTCTTACCTCACTTGAATTACGACGACTTTCTCCATAAATTAATAATATATGATATTCCTAAATCGTGAATGACATTTTAAGTTGTTTATCGAGCACCCTTTACCGAACTGCCATCCGCTCGGCAGTAGAGCTATGGACAGGGAACGTGGCTTGAACTCATCTGACTCGTACTTACATCTGTGCAAAATACTTGCCTGCTGAACGTTGCCACGTCTCTCATGTCAGAATATTGACAAATTTAAGCATGCATTTTTATTCAATTTCACGGAAAAGTAATAGAACACACAAATATTTATTTAATCTAATATTAACTCTTAGCTAGATAGCCTATACCTACCGGTGTAAGTGTTAACGTATTTTTACGAATGATATAAGCAGTATAAATAAATAAAATAACAAAATAAATATTTTTTTTCTACGAAAATGACCCTATGTTGTATGGACATTTTTTGATCCTGTAGACCGTCCCCGACGACTGTACTTATATCCCTTATACTCTGTATATTGAGAAACAGACTTCTAACTGAAGGTGTTAGAGTTCAAGCCATGACTTTTTTCAGAGTAAATTCTAAAGCCTGGGGTCAAGTCAATCTCCGATAAAATTCAGTGTGGGATCTTTACGTGGAGTGAAAGGTGGCCTAGGACTGATGCCGACCCCATCACCCCCTGTGGTGTCTTGGCTCTCAAAATAGAGAACTCTTACCTCTCTATTTGCTGTGCGATGCAATGGCGTGTACGGTGATATTTTCCTACTACCTCAGTCATTTATGCTGACTTCCTCATTTTAATTGCTATTTTCTTTTTATTATTTCTTTTTCAGAGCTTCTACCTGATTTACGAAATCTAAAATCGTTTTTTAAGATATAACATCTTGGAACATGTAATTCTGATGACGTAATTATTTAAAAGGGAATCTTGCAAATACACGAGGTGCATGAGTAATTTGCCTTAAATAAAGGTTACATAAATAAGTGCTACTTGCTCTCTGCCTTACAAGGAAATGATATTTAACTTGAAGACTGTAACAATACATTTGTCACAATATGTCCACACACATTAGCCAAATAGCTACTTTGTGGATGGCGAAATTACAAGCTCGTGACTCTCATTACGTGTCATTTAGTGCTTAATATAGATTTGATTTGTTTCATCTTAGCCGCCGTCCCGTGGCGCAAGTAAACTTACAATGCAGTGAAACTAAGCAATGCACCATTGGCGGCGTTCTTATGTAAAGACGCGTGCACCACGAAGCGCGAAAAGAATGCCGATTTGTAAATCTCGATATAATATGAAGAACCATTATGTACTTGCAGAATAGTTTCGTATTTTTTGTACTTCATCCTTCCAATAAATTATAACTTATAGCCTATAGAGTGAGAATTTTTCGTTATGAGCGAGAGGATAGAAGACGAAAGAAATAAAAATAAAGGAAAAAGAAACAGAAAATGTAGTTGAAGGGGTTATTGGCATGATGGAAACGAAAAGATTACAGGATGGTAATCGGAGGAAGAAAGTTTAAATTGTACAAAAATTTGACACAGAAGATGTACAGGTATTTCGACCTATATTTAAAAATTATATCCTATGGTATTCTGAAAATTAAGTACTTTATTTTTATTTGTGTTTATTAGTGTCAAAATATTAATAGAAGCACGGCCTCCTAAATTGTCTGTCTAGAACAAAACAATTGTGAAGTAGTAGCGATAAAAAAATGTGGTAATTTAAAACGATAATATTACAGTGATAAATGACTCAGATTCATTGAAATTAAGCAGACTCTTACACTCGATTGATGACTGGATACGTGAACGAAATTAGTCATAAAATATCGAACTTGATATATTACAATATCACGATTATTTTTATACACACATACATTATATACATATAATTATATACACACATACACAGGGTGTACTAAAACACGTTGGAAAGCTCTGGGGAATTGATAGAGGACCTGAAAACAAGTAAAAAAGTTTATATAACTTTTATAACTTCGTTAGTTTTTTAGTTACAGTCATTTTTTGTGGTGTACATAATATCTGTGATGATAAACAAGCCACATGTAATTTTCTTCTGCATTCAAATCGTTGCCGATTTGATTTGTGTTCAAAGCCACCTGACGACAGTTGTATAATAAAGTAAACACAAGGCATATCGTTGGTGTTCGTTCAAAATGTTATATGTCAAAATATTCAAACAATTTTTTCCCCTCTAGATATGCATTATTTTGGTGCTCACATATAATTGCAAAATATCACAAGATGTGTTTTTATGATAATATTTCAAGTTTCAAAGTAATTGATCTGAAACCAACAAAAATATTCAGTTCTTTCCCTTTCCTGAAAAAAATTGGTAATTTTAACACACTACATTTTGCACGAACACCAACGATATGCTAGAACTCTTATTGATAATTGTGAAAATTTGTTTGGTGTAATAATGAATTACATTGCAACTATTGGTCAAAATGAAGTATGCTTATTCTAATCAGGAAAGACAGAAATTCACCTTATGGACGAGCCAATTGAAATGCAAATGAAGCAAGGTGTTTGTATGCTGAACAATTTATTAATAGGCATTTACCCAACAACAAGACGTTGCAAAGAATACATGATCGTCTTGTGGAAACAGCTCTTTTTAAAAACGTGTTTCATATGGTAAAAGACCAAAGAGCACCAGAACACCTAACTTAGAGGAATAAGTCCTCAAACATATTGAGGATAATAACGGGAGCAGTACCAGAGTCATAGAAGCAATCGAGAATGTGAACCAAAGATCAGACAACATATGCTTGACAGTACCTAAATGTACCACAATTTTAGCATAATCACAGTAGTAACTTCGGTCCAAAGCTTTATAACATGATAATAGCTAAATTCCCAAACATACAATATGCTAATTTTCCTTATTTAAAAAAATCAATAAAAAATTGCTGCCTAGAGAGAAAATTTAAAGTTCAATTATTGTGATATTTGTTTTTTCTTCGACTTTTTTCTTTTACTTTTTACTGTGTTATTTAATAAAATGTCTTAACATTATGTGGAATGTCCCCTGAGCACGAGTATGTAATTTACTCTTTCTGGGGGTGCTAGTGTTTTTATATAAATAATTAATATGTATCTTTGTTCTGGGAATAAAGTATTATTATTATTATTATTATTATTATTATTATTATTATTATTATTATTATATGGCAGTGTGGAAAATTCTACGAGAACAACTCCTTTATCCATATCATCTTCAAAGAGTCCAAGTTCTTAATGAAGCTGACTTTCCAACCAGAGCAGCATTTTGTACCTGCTTACAACAAACTTGTGTTCAGGATCAACATTTTCTCTCTGCTGTAATCTTACCGATAAAGCGAAGTTTACCAGAAATGGAGTGTAGAACTTTCACAATATTTGTGTGTGCGCTGACAGAAATCCCAAAGCACTTTTGAGAACACGACACCAACAGTTCAACATTAATGTTTAAGCTGGAATAATTGGCGACACATTAATCAGTCCTTCCATTTTACCAGGAACATTGACAGCAGCATACTGCGACTTTTTAACATACGATGTTTTGTTGGAAGAAGTTTCACTGAACTCAGTTCAGCGCATGTGGTAATGTATGATGAGGCAATTTTAAATCAGCGATTCCCTAATAAATGTATAGGTCGTAAGAGACCGACACCCTGGCCTGCTCGTTCTCCCGACCTCAATCCATTGGAGTCTACTTATGGGGTCATTTAAAGGCCATTCTATATTCCAAACCTATTCATAACGTGAAAATACTTCGCCAGCGCCTTGAAGAAGGATGTCAGCAGATACGGCAGACACTTGGAATATGGGAGAGAGTAAGGCAGTCGATGATGCGGTGCTCAGAAGCCTAGAGCTCATGGTGGCCATTTTGAGAACTTTCTTTACAAGTTAGAAGTTTCTGTATAAGAAAAAAGTATTGTAAGTTGCAAATTAAACTTTATCATCACAGATATATTATGTGCACCACATCAATGACTGTAACTAAAAACTAAACGAAATTGACCATAGGAGCACGTCCAGTAGAAGATCCTTATATTATTACTGGGCAAATCTTAACAATTTTATATTTCTTATGTTTATATGAACTTGTTTGCCTGTTTTCAGGTCCTCTATCAATTCCCCAGAGCTTTCCCACATGTTTTGATGTACCCTGTATAATATAAGACACACACATTGTCATAGTTTTCTTCCGAAGGGCAGGTCTTTCACTGCAAACCCAGCATTCTCCAATATATTCGGAAAATCAGGAACTAAAAGGACAATGTTCAAGAAATGAAATTCCTTAAGGCGACTAGCGGGCTTCTGTAGAACGGATGAAATTAATTACCTGCAATAAATTAGCTACGCGTAATAAAATAATACCATAGAAGATAAAAAATTGCACAGCATATACTCACAGTCTACTATATACAGTCACGAAGCTTGAGTTTTGAGGTGCTAGAAACAATAGACTGTGACGGTACTATTTTGCTTGCCTGTAATGAGGCGATATTAGCGATCCTAGTGGTGAGCAACTATCTAATGTTTGCATATTTACTACGTATTGAGCTTCGCGACTGTATATACTAGACTGTGATATACTCGTATATCGCAGGTCAGTGGTAATTAAGTATTTAATAGAATATATAAGACGTTTTATTTTTACTATACGAGTAGTTTAACAACTAGACTTAGGCTAAGGTAATACCCAGAAGGAAAATAGTCGGATGACTGAAATAGAAGACCGAAACTAACAATAGTAACAATTATGCTATTAAGAAAATGTCACAAATGTAGGCCTATTATGTTCTCCAGTTTTCCCTCTTGCTTTCGAATTTTCGTTTATTTCCTACACACAAAATATATATTATATCTGTCTCTAAATTTGGTTTAGTAGGATTATTCTGTTCTTCAGTCTTTCCTTTTATTGTGAACTTTTCCAATCTTTCCTTTCCTTTCCTTACTTTTTCAGTTTTCTCTTCTACTTACTTACTTACTTACAAATGGCTTTTAAGGAACCCGCAGATTCATTGCCGCCCTCTCATAAGCCCGCCATCGGTCCTATCTACTGTCTACACTAGTCTGTGTAGCTCTACTGATGAATTGTATATAGGCCTACTGTAAATTGAATGGTAGTCTGTATAGCTCAATTGATGAATTGTATATGCTGTAAATTTTATAGTAGTCTGTATAGCTCAACTGATGAATTGTTTATGATTATAAATTGAATTAATCTACTTGATATTAATTGCACAAATTTGTATAGCTTAATTAAAGTATGCTACTTTGTATTGTATATATTTGTATAGTTTTGGCCGATGAATTGAATAGTAATCTATATAGCTCTTTTGATAAATTGTTTGTGTTTGTAATTTGAAGTAGTTTGCATGATATGTATTATCAATTTCTGTATATCACAACTGGTTGAATTGTTTATGCCTTAAATTTAATTAACTTGTTTTGTATTATACATATAGCTCAACTGATGAATGATCGTTTGC
This sequence comes from Periplaneta americana, assembly GCF_040183065.1. Lineage (NCBI taxonomy): Eukaryota > Metazoa > Arthropoda > Insecta > Blattodea > Blattidae > Periplaneta > Periplaneta americana. The sequence goes on along the minus strand of NC_091117.1, from coordinate 134,655,146 downwards.
GTTTGTAAATTTAATAATCTGATTGGCTATGTATTGTATACTTTTAGTAGAGCCATCGATGTAGCTCAGTCGGCAGACTCGCTGGGCTGCTGATCCGGAGCTGCGTTCGAGCTTGGGTTGGATCCCCCTTTGGTCTTTGGTTTCTTCCGAGGTTTTCCACAGCCGTGGGACTGAAGCCGGATGGTCTATGGCGAGTCCTCGGCATCAACCCCTTTGATTTGATTACCTGGTTGGGTTTTTCCGAGGTTTTCCCCAACCAAAAGGCAAATGCCGGGTAATATTTTGGCGAATCCTCGGACCTCACCTCATCTCACTACATCTCGCCAAAATATTGTAAAAAATTGCACAAAATTGTAAAAATTGTAGAAAATTACTAAATTGTAAAACTATAAAATTTTGTAAAAATTGTAATTGTAATATTGTAAAATTTTTGACTTGTTCCACATCTTAAAGCTTCATTGCTCATGTAAGATCTATGGAATAAAATGAATGAATGAATGAATGAATGAATGAATGCATGAATGAATGAATGAATGAGAATATTCTGTGCAAGATTAATCCAGTCTCTATCATCATATCCTACCTCCCTCAAATCCATTTTATATTATCCTCCCATCTACGTCACGGCCTCCCCAATGGTCTTTTTCTCTCTGGCCTTCCAACTAACACTCTATATGCATTTCTGGATTTGCCCATACGTGCTACATGCCCTGCCCATCTCAAACGTCTCGATTTAATGTTCCTAATTATGTTAGGTGAAGAATACAATGTTTGCAGTTCTGCTTTGTGTAACTTTTTCCATTCTTCTGTAACGTCATCCCTCTTAGCCCCAAATATTTTCCTAAGCCCTTATTCTCGAACACCTTTAGCCTCTGTTCCTCTGTCAAAATGAGAGTGCAAGTTTCACAACCAAACAGAACAACCGGCAATATAACTGTTTTATAAACTCTAACTTTCAGCTTTTTTGAGAGCTGACTGGATGACAGACACTTCTCAACCGAATAATAAGAGGCATTTTCTATATTTGAATGGCTCCATGCAGAAAGGGCTTCAGTTCATTAGACCTAGTTTTGAGAAAAAAAAACATTCTGTAACATAGCACTCTGAACCTGACGCTTCAGTTTCTATTTTTCCAAGCATTGAACTGAATACCTTTCTGCACAGGTCGATGGAGCCACTCATAAAGATATGATTTCCATCGATATCTTTTTTTTTTTTTTTTAATTTGTGACTGAAGCCCTTTCTACATGAGATGGTTAATTTCTTCTACGTTTAATTTAATTATGCTATTAATTTATTAGCTAAGGAATTTAATTTCTTCAGAAAGCATTAGCCTATATACTAACAATGCATCCAAATTGTTCACACAATTTTCCTCTGCAATTATCGTTACATATCAAATGAGTAAACTGAGAATATGTGTGGGATGTACATTGCACTGATATTTCACTCTTTTTAAAGAATTCAAATTTTAGATGCAACGTCGGCTTACATGTAATTATGTAAATTCTTAGTAATACGTTTTTAGATATTTATGTTTTAAAATATTTTGTAATAATTTCATTCATTCTATTGAAATTATTACTATTATTAACCATACCTTATGTTATAGGCCTAATTGTTTAAACTCTTCTATCGAGATGTGTAAACTTACTAATGTTTTATTATTTTTGCCTTCACTGGGACTGTTAAGGAGCGTATTAAAATTGTCCCCTTAATTTCCCATAGACTATAATCTTCTTTCATTAATTGATATGACCACTTTTTTATTTTGAAGTATTTTTAAGAAGTTTTTATGATCTTTGTAAATCAGTTCTAGAACTCAAGATAGATATTCCCTTTCCAAAAGGATAAAAGCAGTATATTCTGTTTTGTAAAGCAGCCAGGAAAAGGAGTGGTGATTATTTTACTGTAATTATTAAAATATGTGCCATATATGCTAACTGCTAATTATATAATTTAATTACAATTAATTTTTTAACTCCGCTTTAAAGTGTCTCTGTAACTTGTGAACTGATGACCAGTACTGTACACTTCCCCCAGTAACTCTGACAGCGAAACAAACTGAAGAAAAAGACGCACGTATACTACAGTCACGAGTCTCAACACAAGACAGACAAATAGAAGAGTATAAACACTTTGGGGGTCTTCTTCTTCTTTTGTCTTCTTTCGCCATATACAAAATAACATAAATCAGACCGTCCCGCCAATATGGTAACGTACGCTTCTACTGGTACAGTTCATCACAAGAGGAAGAACTATTATGTCAGCATTAGCAAGGTCACTCTATTGTATTTGTAGAATTCAACGTAATGTACTTTAGTCTCAAATAGCAGGACAGGTGTTTGTGAGAAGCAACCCAATCAGCTAACGGCCTGTAATCGAGATTGCTTCATGAGGAGCAGTTTTTCCATAACTATCCGATCGGGCCATTTCTCTACGCTCAGTAATAATTACATAACCTGTATCGTTTGCAGGAACATTATTGCTATCTATTCCAATATGTTAGCCTATTTATTCTCTGATTACATTGAAGATGTATAATTTTTAACCATTTTCATAATTATTTCAAACGATTTCATCTATCCATACTCTTAAAAACCTACAGTTTGTACTGATTCTGTTTTATGTTTTTGGCTTCTAGTTACACTAAGTTATAGTTTTCGCAACTGTATACATATCGTCCGTCTCTTAATTATCTTTCAGCTGGAGTGGTTCTTGGATAACTTATAAGGACTATATAGTAGAGTGATGTGAATCTATACATGAAATTGTTTTATTTTTTTTTTCTAAATGTAATATTTGCAAAATTCTATCTTTTCACTTAACTTAGGAATGTGAAAAATATGGAGTTTCTATGTTTAATTTTTGAGGTGCCCCAAGGGCTTTGAAGTTTCTTAAAATCATAATGTTGTGCCTTTTTCTATATTTGTCCTATTACTTTGTTTTTCATTAGGTCTATATAGCTAGTGAATTGCTGTAAGATCACATATTCAAACTTTATTTGGGTTGCACTATACAGTATTTTTCTACATTCATCATGGTAAGCACGAACCAGCTGTACTATTCTTGTATGACTGACTGTCGGAATAGATGCCTGTATCCAAATTTCCTTACTTTTGATAGTAACTCTTTCTGAAATCTCTCCAACAGTAGATTCTTTTGATTTTAAGTCAGGTTTTAATTCATTTTTGACCATAGATAATATTACATTACATCATGATAGGTAATTTTGATGGGTTCAGGCCCTCCGGCATTCCGAATACAGGGCAGAAGGTCAGATTTCTTGTATTAATTAGAGCCATTGTTATGATTTAAATACCCTGCAACATAAGATGAATGAATTTTCATTAATTATATTAATTATATCATACCTAAGAGTTTTGTGATTATGCCCAATTTTCTTATAAATTGAGGTTTCTGTGGCACTTCAAGATGAAACAACAGGGGACCAAAAATACGCAATGTCTTTTAATATGTATTTTTGAAGTATTTTCCTGGTATCCTGTTCAGATTAAACCTCTGGAGAATGTTCTCTCATTAAAAAATTTGAAACTCCAATTTTGTGAAAATTTCAAAATATGATGCTCTTGGGGCACCTCTGAATATTAAGTTAGAGAAAAAAATATTTTGCACTGTTCTTTGTGATACCAAACCAGAACTTTTCTCTGGTATTACAGTTTTATTCCATAAACTTAATATTTTCACTCCACTCTACTATTTAGTGTGTTTGACTCTGCTGTTAAAGCGAAGTCATTACGAACTGGTAGAACTAGGGGAGGAAAAATGGGAGTGTCTTCAGAAATGTATCTCAATAGCTCCTTTTTCAACAAAAATATGACACTGGAGTCGTAGATACTTGATTTAAGAATCCACACTTTGGTCATACGGCTAATGATTTATTTACAATCTTAAGCAGAATCTGCAATTAACTTATAGACCTATAACATGTGTTTTTTTAATCGAAACTCAATATCTTAAGAGTTACACTTAGTTTAAGGTACTAATAAGAGGAACTAAAATATGAAAATGCTATATTGCTTTTTTCTTGTTCTTACTTGTAGGTCAAGCGATATCATTTCTGGATACAAATCTAGAGGACAAAGGTTCGAGTCGAAGCAGTGTAATGGAGAATTTTTTTCTCAAGTAAATGATGTAAAACTTTCACTGTGTACAATTTAGCACAAGATTTTGGATTTTTAGCACTCTGCCATATCTGCAAAAACATCAGACGTCAAGGAGCTTCTTGTAGTCTCCATCATCGGAAAACTGAAAGGAAAGGGAACACATCTGTTGAATCCATCATCCACATCTTTTTTTTAACTTGGTGTACAGTATGTCCCTTTTCGTAAGTTTCTCTTTCGTTGCTTTAAATCAGTGGTCGTCAGTACTCGCTGAAATGTGCAAAGTGTACGGGGTGCCGTCCCGTGCGCACCGTCGTGCAGCAGGGAGAGATAGAGACCATACCCGCTAGCAGCTACGGAGTGCACCTTAGAGACTCTAGCGCCAGCGTGCACTGTGCTGACGACCCCTCCTTTAAATGGTGGTTTTGTGTCATGCTAGAAACATCAATATTGTAGATATGTCACATTAAAAACCCAAAAACGAGTGACGTTGGTAAGGTGGTGAAGATTGCCTTAAGTTTCAATATATTTATTTTGTTCTTGGAGAGAGGAATATATTGCCGCCACTGAAACGACCTTCAAGCCGAGTTTCATCAAAATTGACCTTACTGTTACGAGAGGAAAGTAGGCTACAATGTTACTGCTTTTGAGCTAGAATAGGAGACAGGACTAATTATAATAAGAACATCTTCCTGTGCAGCAATTATAAAGTTAACAAATATACGAGGATGTCTAGGGACCGGAACGTCTGCTTCCACAGTTCAGACCACGAACTGCTACTTTATGCTTCTTTGTTCTTCTGAGGAGACTGGTGGGTGGTTGGTTGGTTGGCCTGGCGCAACTCATTTCTTTGCCTGCGTATGCTTCTAGTATTAGCAATTCTCTGATAGCCATGTGGAACACAGATTTAGTTGCAACTGTGTATTTTACGTACAGTAAAATGCGACTCGAATATACAGTATTTATGTATGTGTGTGTGTGTGTGTGTGTGTGTGTGTGTGTGTGTGTGTGTATAATAGCTTCACAAACTACTTGTACCTTCTTGAGAAGCATCTTATATAGCCAACTTACAGGAAACTTTTTTATAATGTCGGCGCATATGTGTTAACCATCATCATCATCATCATCACCATCATCATCATCATCATCATCATCATCATCACAATCACCCGAACCCGATCATACTCATCTTATTGTTCATTTTACACCTCTTCATTCTTATTTTTATATTTTCCCCGTTCGTTTTATTTTTTTAAGAATTATACAGAGGGTTGTTTCCGATCTCTGATAACGAATTTGAATGACGTCATGTGCGTCAGTAATCACACCGACAGCTGAATTGCGGAGAGAGGTGACAGACCAGTAGTGAGTGATTTCGTAATCAGAGTGCACGGTGTATCACAGTAGTAATGCCCAAGAAAATGGAGCCTTTTTGGGAGGGGTACATAACAACTCTTTCCAATGCCAATTACAGTTATGTGAAAATCATAGAAGCCTGCAAAAAACGTGGTTTCATTATTTCGAAGAAAGGCATCTTGTGTGTACCTAATAAGACTGGCAAAGCTCGGATGGGATTAATTCCAGAGTGGTGGGATTAATTCCAGAGTGGGAAAATTAAGCAAATCCACCCCCCGTCACAAGTCACCGCACCCCACGAGATGATACAAATTAATTCAATTCGAGCTTTACCAATCTTATTAGGTACACAGAAGATGCCTTTCTTGGAAATAACGAAACCTCGTTTATTGCAGGCTTCTTTTATTTTCACTTAACTGTACTTGGCATTGGAAAGGGTCATAATGTACCCCTCCCAAAAGGCTAGAATTTCTTGGGAATTTCTGCTGTGAGTCGCCATGCACTCTATGAGATCACTCACTACTGGTCTGTCACCTCGCGCCACAGTTCAGCTGTCATGTGACTCCTGACGCACATGATGTCATTCAAATTCGTTGTCAGAGATCGGAAACAACCCTGTATTCTTGTAACATACCTACTATTAAAATAAATTAAAATATTATCCCATTCAGTGATGCAGTAAAAAATCTAGGAATTTATAGGAATACGTAAATCATATATATTGGCGTATGTAAAATAATGTTTATGAAAATTCGCACACTAAAAATAGTCCGAAATTTCCTTCCGTTTGCATTTAAGAAGAATCTATTACTGTCGCTCTTGATTCTACATTTAGATTACTGTGATGCTCTCTTCACTGATCATGACGCGAGACTAGTAAAAGACTAGAGCGTATTCATAATACATGTTTCCAATGTATTTGCAGCAACGTAGATCTGACCGTATCTCATCTTCACTTAATATGGTGTCCTGGGTACGTCTCAAAGATAGAAGAATCATTCATTCTCTTATCTTACTCTTCAGTATTCTTCAGAACTCTAATCCTAGATATTTAGCTTCTTAGTTTCAAAATTTGTCCTCATACTATATACACTTTCACATTACATCACATCACCATATCACACTCTCCATTCTTGAACATAAAAAATCCTCCTACTCTTCATCTTTCACCGTTTCTGCAGCCCATCTCTGAAACTTTTTACCATAGGATATCAGAGACTGTCGACATTATCAAGTTTTAGAAATAAATGATTAATAAAACTGGATCTATTCAATTTGGATTCCCTTCAATTACAAGCTGCCACAGCTTTTATAAGTAATATATGTTTTTCACAATCACTACACACCCTTGAACTCATCATAGTTTTTTCTATTGTAATTTTTATTTCGATGTCGTTCTTATTATTTTATGACATACCACTTTTTGTATTTTTTTCTTGTCTCACTTTTAACTATTTGTACTGATTGAATGGCTTATGTTTTATTCCAATTTATAGATCTGCATTTTCCTTTATTGTATTATTTTCATTTTGTATTATCTCAAGTTACAAACACCCAGTCCATGGATAGAATATAAATCTCTTACATTGCCCTCGCTGGAAATCGAGCCACAGACCGCTTAGATGGGATGTGCATACATAGATTCAACACTTCGGATCAAAATATGTTCTAATAAATTGAAATAAAACTGCGTAAAGTTTAATTTTTTGATCCTATAGAATATATCTGTTATGGTAACATTTGTTATTAGAGGAGAAAAATTCGCTCTGGTCATGCGTCAACATATATGTCGAACTTGGAGTCAGGCCACAAAGGGAAAAAAAACAGAGGAGAGGAATTCGATCCGGTGCTGTGGATTGTGCTTCGGCGTAGCTCAGTGGTTAGAGCGCTTAATACGTAAAATTAAGGACCCGGGTTCGATCCCCTGCTCCGGAGCGAATTTTTCTCCTCTAATAACAAATGAAATAAAACGTTAGAATAAAATAAGCTTCCACTTACAACAAGCAATGTAACGTTACTATCAGAGCCATATTTTATGCTAATAGTTTTGTTTAAATTTCGTGTAAAATTTCTCAGAAATCATATTTAAAAATTGACTAGGCTAAAGCATAAAGTTTTTCTTCCAAAATACTGGTTTTGGTCTTCGCACGAATCTTACGTTTTCATTCATCCCCAACCCCCCCCCCCTTCAAATACACATGACAGTGTTACGCAATTTTACAATTTTCCTCCGCACTAGAAGACACTTCATGTTGTCATCCTATCTTCATCACTTTTCTACAGCAGCAAGTGAGCAAGTTTAGCGAAGTTATCTTCAAAATCAGAGAGCAAAAATTAATGGCAAGTGCCGTTGAAACTTTTAGTTTCATAGTGATGCTTAGTCTCTAAGAACAGAGAAATTACTGCTCCAAAATATCTACTAACCAGCCACCGGCGTAGCTCAGTCAGCTAAGGCACTTGCCTGCCGATCAGGAGTTCCGTTCGGGCGAGGTTGGGTTTATTCCAAGGTTTTCCCCAACCATAAGGCAAATGTCAGGTAATCTATGGCGAATTCTCGGCCTCATCTCGCCAAATATCATCTCGCTATCACCAATCCCATCGACGCTAAATAACCTCATAGTTGATACAGCGTCGTTAAATAACCAAGCAAAATAAATAAATATCTACTAACCTTAATCAGGTAAAGGTTCAATAATCAATAAATCAATTAATCAATAATATTCACTGAGAGTGACGATGAGAATTACTTGTATAACATTTATTCAGAATGCAAAAATAGGAACACTATTTTAATAGCTAAACTGTTTCAATTCGCATAAATAGCTGGTCATTGTTCATAGAATATTGACATTAGACTATAGCCTATAACTAATAATTCACATGAAACATGCCAATACGTTTTGTCTAATCCTTGAGTAACTTATTGCGTTTATTGTTATTAAAAACACGGTTTTTATTATCAGCATTTGTGAGTTTGAGGAAAAATTGAGCAAAGATATAAATGCACAGCTGTAGAAAATTATTCTCTTTCGTGAAGTGTGTCTACTGAATTACATTTTCCAGGTACATAAAAGCACCCGTATTACATGCACATAATAATGTGCTACAAGCTACTGTGTAGTCTTCGTAACATGTAGTCCATTTCGAACGCCTTTATATGGCACTGTGTTCACCACGTGTACACAAGGGTAGCAGTCAATTTAGTATTGTATATTCTCCAGACGCCGGACTCGCCTCATAGTTTATGCCTTGGCTTTTCTTTGAGTCTCTTCTGTAGCCCAAGTCATAGTAACTTCTGCAGCGAACTGTGTTAGCCTACGTTCTTGGCAGGGAAGTGAAGATTCAACACTCTCTCTTAGGAATTGATTTTTTTTCTCACGCGGTGGCGTTATTTCTTGTTGACCGCAAAACCAGGGAGTCCCGCTACTTGTAAATGCGCAATATTGGTCACAGGTAAGGAGATAAGTGAAGAAATGGAAATGAGATTGGATTGTGGTGGGCAGTGGAAGCTGGATTATCACATAAAGAAATAAGAAACATGTAAGAATTGCCTGAATGAGAATTTTATTAAGTGTGAAAGACTATGGATTACAAACGAAGGAAAATAAGTTACAAAAGTCCTATATGCAGGGTGAGTCGTAAGTATTTTTAATTGGTTTTATTTTACGATGTTTACAAACTGCGGTGGTTATCCAGCGTCTGACCGAAATTAAGGTGATAACGTGATAAATTATCCAGCATTTGCTCTTAATGGGTTGAGGGTAAACCCCGGAAAAATCTCAACCAGGTAACTCGTCCCAACCAGAATTTGAACCCGGGCCCGCTCATTTCACGTTCAGACTCGGTAACCGTTACTCTATAGCGGTGGACTAGTTGTATGTGTAAACACTTCCTGTAGAATATTTTGGATATAAAAAATGTTTCCATGGACATGAGAGCTTTTTTACTGGCACAATAGCTAGTTTCATCTGCGTTTAAGAACTACTTGCCACGACTCCTTGAGAATGCAAATGAACGGAAGGAGAGAAATGCAGTTAATGCACGATAGAATCCCACTACATCCCTCGCGTCACAGTCTCTCTCGATGAACAGGATCCTTAGCAACGAAATAGACGCGGTGGTATACATGTAGTGTCATGCCCAATGAGATCGCTAGGTCTTATTCTCTTATAGCCTACTTTTATCTGTGGGTTCTTAATTGAATTGAACTTAATAAATGAATTTTTGGAAGAGGGCACTACGATTCAACACTACGACCTTTCAAGATCTAATGCGCTAACCATCGAGCTAAGCGCAATCCAAACCCACAACGGCTGAACATGAGGTTCGCTGCGTATCCAGGTTTCGAACAAGCACCCCCACTCGCTCCTAGGCCAATCCCCTCCGTGCACTATCAGCATGCGTTCGGGGAATGGAGAGATGTTGGTGGAATGATGTAGATGCCTAATACGGGAAACCGGGAACCACTTAGAAAAATCCCTAATGCGATTTTGACCAACACAAGTGTCACTATGGATTTTTCAATGAAAAATCACAGCCGGACTCGAATCCGAACCGCCTGTGTGGACAGGCTAAAGGTCTGACAATTCAGCCACCGCTGAAAACCATGGCTTACAAGCAAACATTCTGATGGGGGCAGACAAAAAAAGGTTAATTTTTTCTTCCACTATGTTAATAATGTCAAAACAAGTGCTTATACAAATTTTGGCCACTCGACCGCAATTACGAGGCCGTCCAGAAAATGATTTTCCCTGGAGCCGTCTACAGAAAGAAGCATAATTGCATGGAAAGATTTATTGAAATAGATACAGGAATTTTTAATCTATTTATCAACATATCCCCCACTGAAATTGAAACATTTGTCATACCAAGGGATCAATTTTTTTTATTCTTGTGTCGTAGAAATCAGCCGCCTGGGATCAGAACCAGCGTTTGACAGCCGTCTGCACCTCTCTGTCGATTCCATGATATGACAAATGTCTCAATTCCGGTGGGGAATATGTTAAATAATATCTTAAAAATTGCTGTGTCTGTTCCAATAAAATTTCCCAATTAAATTTTGTTTTCTTTCTGTTAACGGCCCCTGACTAACTTATTTTTACGGCCCTCGTAATTGCGGTCGAGTAGCCAAAAGTGTGTAAAAATACTTCTTTTGACATTATTCACATGGAGGAAGAAAAAATTTTAACTTTTTATCTGCCCCCATCAGAATGTTTGCTTTTTAGTTATAAAACATCTGTAGACAATAAGGAATACCCAGACGTGATCTAACGAATTCATCAGTCGTGTGTGTGTGTGTGTGTGTGTGTGTGTGTGTGTGTGTGTGTGCTCGCGTTTGCGTGCGTGTGTTTTTTTTTATCAACGATATTACAAAACTTTACTTTAAGAACATAAACCTGGATCTCTTCGGTATTAATGGTCTTTTTTTCACATTGGAATAAAAATATACTTTAGCTTCAGTGATCTGAAGCTGACGTAGGATTGTTTTGAAATCAGATATCATCTAGGAACACTGATATTCCTAGTACCTGTAACTTCATCAAGAAAGAATAACAACTTTTATATCTTCAGTAAAAAATTCACTTCCGTGGTTTGTAGTGTAAATCATAAAAGTTACCGGTATTGATCCGTTTATGCATCAATACTACAATAAATTCTATGCCTTTTCCTACTCAAGGTTGTTCATCTTCTCCAGATTCTCACTCAGTGGTCAGAATGCATCTAGGTAAATGGCCTTGTCAACCTTTTTTATTCTTGGTTTAACCTTTTATAGCCATTCTTAACTCTCCTCTTTAAACTATTAATTCGATTGTCCAAGTCCGTACTCATTTTGCATTAGCGCCTGTCCTTCACACTGCATCATCTCCAGTAATTACTTCTTGAGCATTATTTCATAAACAGTTTAATTCTGTACATTGCTTCAGACTTTTGGTCATATTGCAAGGCAAAGTTGTTTGACCTTCGTTCGCGGTTTTTATGTACGTAAGAACTACTTCTCTGTTCTTGCATATAATGCTAAGTGCATTTCACGAAATTCCGCCCACTTCTTCCATTTTCTTCATGAAGGTGAAATAAAAGATGTAAGTGAAACGTAATAAACTTCCATTAATGACTTTATTCTTCTTTTTCTTCAATGGCATTATCATTCGATATTGGGCCTTCGTCTACCATCTACACCTATAACTCGACATTCTCCGACAACGGACAAATAATTGTTTTGATGAAGTGAGAGAATAACGTCTGTAACATGGGATCAGCAGAACGTTGAATTTACCTACGAAAATAAAAGACGTCAAATTTTTTTAACCGATTTTAATCCGTAAATTTATTATTTTCATGAAGCAACAAAACGGAACTTTAATAATTGAGTATATCACGAATACAATAACAATAACAATAATAATAATAATAATAATAATAATAATAATAATAATAATAATAATAATAATATCAATAATATAATGCTGGATTTGCTGTGAAAAACTTGAACTTGGGCAGAAAATTAATAATAATAATAATAATAATAATAATAATAATAATAATAATAATAATAATAAATTGAACACTTCGCTGTCAGAAAGATAATTACGACATTAGGCCTTTATAAGTACGATTATCGATTTCTTCTGTAATGTCACCATACACACCAGTCATGTCAATTGATGCCTATAGGAGCAAGCGCGCGCTTTAGAGCCCAGGAGAGCCTGAGCGCTTTACAGTGAAAAGGAAAGAGACAGACGAAAGAGATATATGCCGCTTGGTCGAGGTTTAATCAGGGATGGCCAAAACTGATTCAATAGATAAAGGGAAGAAACCTTATTAAAACTGTATCCATGTTAATTTTTAGATTTGTCTGAGAAGTATAAGTGCATTATAAGAATGTAAGTTTTAATTTTAATGCTCATTTTTCACAAGTTTGATTTTTTTATTCAAAAGAAATATTTTCTCACCTTTCTGTTATAAAAAAGTGAAATTTTCGGATATAGGCCTATTTATTTAGAAGCCTTACAGAATTTATTCGTAAATCTAATATACCGTAAATAACGTACAATATTACTGAAGATAGTGTATTGAACATTTTAAAAACATTCGCATGGAAATTGTTTGTACAGTAAGGAAATGAATTAACAAAGCAACTACTGTTACATCATAAGCAAAAGATACGTGCCGATGTGTTGTAAAAATGTCAGCTCTATAGCTTCAGCATATTTCGAGAAAATAATTTAATATTCTGATGATAGGAAGTTGCTCACCAATATCACCTTGGTCCACACCTGTGGAGTAACGGTCAGCGCATCTGGCCGTGAAACCAGGTGGCCCGGGTTCGAATCCCGGTCGGGGCAAGTTACCTGGTTGAGGTTTTTTCCGGGGTTTTCCCTCAACCCAATACGAGCAAATTCTGGGTAACTTTCGGTGCTGGACCCCGGATTCATTTCACCGGCATTATCACCTTCATCTCATTCAGACGCTAAATAACCTGAGATGTTGATACAGCGTCGTAAAATAACCCAATAAAATAAATAAATATCACCTTAAAAGCATAATGCGATAAGAGTTTTGTTATGGAATATTAGTTACACTTAAAACATTACAGCACCTAGGTAACTTTGCTTTGTACTGTAATATTATTTTGATTAGTTTATTGATTACTTTTATAAGGATAAAGGTACCATCAATACCAATTCCAACTCACCATGTCATACTCAATCTCTTTCCTTGGGATATCACTTTCTTTATGAATGATGTGTTTCATCCATTTAGTACAGTATAGTTATACTACTATAGAATTTATGTGAATATTCCTTCGTAACTCATCCCAGATGGTGACAGGATTTTTTCTCGTTGCCAAACTTTCAGAACGGCCCCGAGGTTCACTCAGCCTCCTATAAAATTGAGTACCGGGTCTTTCCCGGGGGTAAAAGGCGGTCAGAGCGTGGTGCCGACCACACCACCTCATTCTAGTGCCGAGGTGATCGAAAGCATGGGGCTCTACCTCCATGCCCCCCCAAGTGCTTTCATGGCATGTGACGGGGATACCTCTTCCTTCCTAACTCTTTATTATGTTATTAACATTTAAAACACAACTGCAATATTAAGAAATTGGTATTAGTACTTTTGTTTTACAGACAATATAGATAATATCAAACAGAAAGAAGCCATATAAAAATAACGACATAAAACTTCACGGTCTGTTTGAAGTTTGTGCACCACTGTTTTCTTAATCCAACAGGCTGCTTATTCATACACACAACCCTTCCTCTTTCCATACTTAGCGCTCGATGCCCGCTCACGGCGTCAAGGTCAGAAAAATGCGCTTGCTTTAACATCACTGATATACACTATCTTAGAGCATAAAGTTTACGGAAACAAGGAAATCGGAACACGAAATTTATAATTCACGCAGAGATATTATTTATAACGATCCCAGCGTCTGTGAATATTATCGTGACGTGAAGTTAGAGAAGACAGGAAATATCAGGTGTGTAGCCTATTAATTTTTTCTCAAACAATGAACAATGTCCCACACAACTTGACGCATCACTGAGCACAACTCAGACCGTTAGAGGATCAATGAGCGATTGTTTCATCCCGCCTCTTGATACGAGCCGCGTCACTGATTGATGGAGAAAGCGAGTCTTGACTCACGAAGACGAAAAAGGACTGTAAATTAGTTGTGAGTACTTGGTTAGATGACCAGCGTCGTACTGACACCACGCCAGAAAATTCCGACACGTGTCTTTGTCTTTCTGAAGTAAGAACAACCAGCGGCGGGCGCTTGCCATACATACTCACCTTTCGCTCTTGCTTTTGTTTGCATTTCCATAGCTCCTCTGTTCTGTTATCAAATTGTTTTTTTATAACATTTCCATGCGTAATTTTGCAGTGTGAGTTTAGCTTATTTCTGGAAAATGCACGAATTACCTAAGACATGATAAAAGTTATTACAATTTAAAAAGTCGTTGCTCTACAAGTTGGAATCTTGCGGATTCGTTTTCTGTTGGGTGATACTTATAATAAATAATAAATTATGGTTTATTTAACGACGCTCGCAACTGCAGAGGTTATATCAGCGTCGCCGGTGTGTCGGAATTTTGTCTCACAGAAGTTGTTCTACATGCCAGTAAACCTACTGACATGAACCTGTCGCATTTAAGCACACTTCAACGTCATCGATCTGATCCGGAATCGAACCCGCAACCTCGAGCACAGAAGGCAGCGCTATACCGACTGCGTTACCTAGGCCGACTGGGTCGTATATTTTTCCCATTGATTCAATCTATCGTTTCCCAAACTGTGGTTCGCGAACTCCCTGGAGGTTCGTAAAATTTGGCAAGATGTTTGCCAAAAATTTTCCCTAATGGCAGATTTTGAGATTATTGTATTTCATTATGTTGGTATTATTATTACAAGTTACACCTGAAATATGAAACTGTAGCAACTATGACTCCATGTGGATAGACATATTGGTTTCAATTCAAACGAATGAAGCATGTGTTTGGATATTTAGTGACGGGGAGTAGGTTCCTCAGTCTGTTATTAGGAGAAAATTTTGATTGTGGACATGGAGATGTTTGCCAGGCGACGGAGGGAGGAACAGACTGGTGAGTACAGAGAGACAAACGCTATGCTATGGCCACAGTCTAGTATATACAGTCACGAAGCTTGAGCTGTGAGGGTGCTGGGAACAATAGACTGTGTCGGTACTATTTCGCATTGTCTGTAATGAGGCGATATTAGCGATCCTAGTGGTTAGCAACTATCTATGGATGCATTTTTACTATGTATTGAGCTTCGTGACTGTATATACTAGACTGTGCTATGGCTTTATACGATTGGATAGTGACACGGGGTAGAATCCGCAGTCTGTTTTGAAGAACAGATTTATTTATGACCCGATTTTGAGGTTATTGTTTATTATTATTGTTATTATTATTGTTATTATTATTATTATTGTTATTATTATTATTAATTATTATTACAAGTTATAGGCCTACCTGGAATGTCGAACTGTAGTAAGTATGACTCCTTGTGGATCAGACATATTGTTTTCATTTGTGTGTTTAGATACTTAATGACAAGAAATAGCTTCCTCAGTCTGTTATAAGGAGCAGGCTTTAATTGTGGACATGGAGATGTTTGCCAGACGACGGAAGGGAGAAACAGACGGGGGGGGGGGGTACAAAGGCACATATCGCTATGCTACGACTTTATGCGATTGAATAGTGAGGGGCAGGGGTGTAGAATCCGCAGTCTTTCATAAAGAACAGACTTATTTATTAACTTAAGTATTTAATTTCGATTTTAAGGTTTTAAATAATAATAATAATAATAATAATAATAATAATAATAATAATAATAATAATAATAATAATAATAATAATAATAATAATAATTTCTAGCACCCCCAGAAAGACTAAATTATATACTCGGGCTCAGGGAGCATTCCACATAAATTAATGTTAAGACATTTTATTGAATAACAGAGTAAAAAGTGATAAAAGAAAAAAAGAAGAAGAAAAAACACAAATCATAATAAGTGAACTTTAAATTTTAAATGCATAGTTATTTGAACTGACGTAGTATCAATATTTTAAGCGTTGTTGCGTCATTCTTGAAGGGAAATCCTAAGGTAGGCAACTTTAAGTTAATGTAAGGTTGTTAAATATTATTTATATTATTAAGGGGTTCGCTCAATTCAGATCTTTGTGAAAGGGATTCGCGAGTCTAAAAATTCTGAGAATCACTGATCTAATTCTTTCGAACCGCACTATGATCCTGATGTTCACTCAACCTCTAATAAAAGTGAATACCAGGAGCATTTAATTGTGGGTAAAACGGCAAGCCATAAGATTTACATTCCCATTACTACTTATGCCTGCAAAATGAGAGTCTTCAGCTCCCTGTGGACCTGCATGACTTCTAATAGCGGTAACTTTATGTAAGTGTTTACAATGAATAAAAATCGTAATAGAAAGAACTTGTAAATACTAAGCCGTTATGAAAATATTTAAGAAAGAGAATATCTGTGCATTATTTTCCACTAATTTATTAGGAATTGATTTCAGGATTGCACATGTAAATAGGAATGGAATGGACTTTAACTTAGAGGGGCACGGATGGCCCAGCACTGCGACCTATTGTGATCTATTCCGCTAAACCTCGATAAGGAATGAGTTACATGCCACAGAACCCCTACGCGCATCGCCCTAACCACATTACTCCCTTAGCGATTGGTCCCTACAGCCGACAGAACCCATATACCATTCCTGCTTCGGCATATTCACCCAAGGCTCCCCCTGTCGTCCCCCGAGTAGGTCCGCCTCGGTGCCATTGCAGAAGCCATCCAACATCGCTGAACTACAATCCATGGAAGCCGGTCGAGAGAGTCAGCAGCTTCGGGAGGCCGCCGGTAGTGATCTGGAAAACCAGAAACGGGATGATGAGGAAAGGATGATGGGGGAGGAATGGAAGTGGCGAAGATGAGTGGGTTTCAATCGCCTGATAAAGTGGGCAGGGCATGGTTGCGCCCCACGGTCAGGTATGATGCAGCAGATAAAAAAGGATTCCTCTTTTCTGGCATAGTTGCGCCCCGTTCCCATCAAGTAGAGAAAAGTGGCATAGCATAGTTGCGCCCCGGTGAAATAGGTAGAGAAAAAGACATTACGGGAACTGGAGACTCGTAATCAACCAACCTTATTGATTTTTTATTCGATTTAATATTCATAATCGATACCGTTAAAATGAATACCATGAAGTTGGCAGTACTTTATTAGCTGATATATGCAAATGAGTGATTTTCACACCGTCTGAGGCGTATAGTGAAGTTAATTTAAAATGTATGTTAAGTATAGTGAAAAAGGTAAAAATTTAATAATTCACAATGGTTCGAAGTTTCGATTTGCGGAACCCTGTACCGTTGGGTTAAGATATCGGTGTACAAACAAAAAATACAGTTCATTTATTGTGTCTAATCGTTAAAAAAAGTATTATTGTAAATAGAAAAATTGATCATATGCTACCTGATTTCAGTGCAGCTACAACTATAATATTTTTAAGTAGCACTAATTTATTTATTTTATGACAATCACTTTCGTGTGTACTATACGCATGCCATGTCTATTATGCTACCTGACTTCTTCGGGGCGCAACTATGCCATGCCTAGGCCTCCCAATTGACCGCGGGGCGCAACTATGCCATGCCGGATAAAGTTACCTGATATTCATCCATAGAAGTGAGGGAAAACCCCGAAAAAACCTCAGCCATGCAACTCGTCCTGACCGGGAATCGAACCCGGGACCGTTGGGTTCGGAGTCATGTAAATAGGAAGTATCATTCTAGTTACGTTTTGCTGTGTAATTTCTTGCGTGTTGTTCAGTAATAATCTCTTTTCTAGTTATTGTTATTGAAATTCAGTTTTAATTAATTAATAAATGTAGTAGATTATGAAGATGCGGTAGGCCTACTGAAATTCTCGCACTGATACTGCGCATGTGTGTATCGTATTCATGGTGAAGTTTGTTTATCTGAACTCAGTGTTGTATTGTTGATACATAATATAGTGAAATTTTCTAAAATGGTTCCCACTGAGGAAAAAGTGTTTATTGTAGAGTATTATTTCCGTTCATACGGGCTAGGACGCGCAAATGACCCGGGTAATGCGGTTTTGTTAAAAGTTGTTGATAAGTTTCGCCGCACAGGAAGCGTCCTCACTCAAAGAAAAGGATGCACAGTCGGCCTGTTACCGTGACAAATCATGATAGCCATGGGCGGCTTCTGACCCAGGTGCTACAGTCTCCGAAAAGAAGGGATCTGTGAAGACTTCGTCGTGCACGAAATATCGCACATCATACTCAATGGTTCCAGCAAGATGGAGCCACCTGCACACTGCCAGAAACTCGCTCAATTTTCTCCGGGAACATTTTGGTGAATGCATAGCTTCCTGTGGAACAGATTTTCCGTATCCGTCGGATTCACTTGACCTTACACCACCCGATGCGTATGTATGGAGTATGTTGAAGGAATCAATTTTTCGACAGAATCCATCGATAACAAATGTGGAATTGCGAGGAAAAATCGTAGAGTTTTTTGCAACAATCTACATTTGCAAACACGTTTCCAAATCTACGCGAACGTTACGAGTATTGTTAGGACCATAATGGAAAGCATTTTGAACATGTTTTTATGGAGAACTTTAGAGAAAAGTGAGCCACCTTTATGTCTTCATGTTTATTATAATTATATAGGAAAGCATTTTGAACATGTTTTTTATGGAGAACTTTAGAGAAAAGTGAGCCACCTTTATGTCTTCATGTTTATTATAATTATATATACTAATTTACAAATGGCTTTTAAGGAACCCATAGGTTCATTGCCGCCCTCACGTAAGCCCCCGCCATCAGTCCCTATCCTGTGCAAGATCAATCCAGTCTCTATCATCATATCCCACTTTCCTCAAATCCATTTTAATATTATCTTCCCATCTACGTCTCTGCCTCCCCGAAGGTCTTTTTTCCTCCTGTCTCCCAACCATAAGCATTTCTGGATTCGCCCATACGTGCTACATGCCCTCCCCATCTCAAACGTCTGGATTTAATGTTCGTAATTATGTCAGGTGAAGAAAACAATGCGTGCAGTTCTGCGTTGTGTACCTTTCTCCATTCTCCTGTAACGTCATCCCTCTTAGCCCCAAATATTTCCCTAAGAATTTATAAATTATACAAATTTTCAGTTCAATAAACATTTTCAATACTGTTTGTTTTGGCGCATACTGTATTATATTGTTCTGGTATATATACTTTAAAATACTTAAAGGGCGTGAATTAAAGATAATGTATAGGCCTAACTTAGAACGGTGTCTTCTGCTGTGAATCAGACGTTAGTATATGAAGGGTTCAGAACCATAGTGGGTCAAGCGTCATTTGCTAAAACCGTAGGAAACAAGGGTTAAAATGAACTTATCACCATAATTCAATGGAAACATATAGCAAGTAATATAAAGTATATACATTCAAACTAAATATGCCAATCTTCATTAAACTATGGTATTCACTTAACTTTTAATAAATGGCGCTTGGCCCACTATGGCTCTGAACCCTTCATATTTACTTACAACTTCTATACACCCATGTTCGATTTACGACAGAAAAATGTAAATCTGTCTCCCGCCCACTTAGACTGGGTGTGTCTTTTTCTTGTTTTTCTCTTGTTTTTCCTCTTGCGAACATTTTACGCTGTGTTGACTATAAACCGTAGTCTTTCACTATTTGTAGTGACTAGTGTTAGCTCATAACACTCAAAATAGATAGGATGATTATGACAGTGTTAAATTTAGAATGGTGAGATAAGAAATGACATCTTGACCTACATTCCAGAATCGTGACCATTTTGATCCAAAATCTCTTATGAAAAGACAGTTGACCCACTTACTCTCTTGTAAGGATACCTATTCCTTTGTTGACGTCACTAATTTTTCTTCCAGAACGCTAGTGAGTGCAAGTCATCATCAGTCACAAGAACCATAACCTTGTGATCAAAGTACAGGTCTGCAGGTTACGTAAAAACTGGACTGCGAATTTATGATCGTCACAACCAACACATCTACAACTTTAGAAAGCGTTGGATATTCAAATGAAATTTCTGTATCGACGTTCTATGGAGGGTAAGTACCACACATGGATACAGAGGCGCATAAGAGGAAATAAAGGTATGAATCACTACGACCCAGCACTGGGACTTAGTAGGTCTATAACGCTTACCCTCAGCTAGGCGCATTCTCGACTCACACCGGGTGACTACGCTAAGATTCGTTGAGTATCCTACTCGTCCCTAGATCGCGCGTCGCCAGCCGGAGATCGATACAGCACAACCATTTAGAGATGCAATTAAGCTATTCACTAATAAGCGAATATTTCCCTTTTTTAGCTAATTATTTACGAATATGTTATTATTTTCCTGCTGTTTTAGATTACTTTGGTTTTGTTATTTAATTTCATTTTCATTTCATTTCGTGTTCTGCCCAAGAGCAGGTCTTTCACTGCAAGCCCAGCTTTCTCCAATCTTTCCCATTTTCTGCCTTCCTCCTTGTTTCCTCATATGATCCATATATCTTAATGTCATCTATCTCTGATATCTTCTACCACGAACTTTTCTCCCGTTCACCATCCCTTCTAGTGCATCCTTCAGTAGACAGTTTCTTCTCAGTCAGTGACCCAACCAATTCCTTTTCCTCTTCCTGATCAGTTTCAGCATCATTCTTCTTCACCCACTCTTTCCACCACAGCTTCATTTCTTGTTCTGTCTGTCCATTTCACACGTTCCATTCTTCTCCACATCCACATTCCAAATGCTTCTATTCGCTTCTCTTCATTTCGTCGTAATATCCATGTTTCTGCCCCATACAATGCCACACTCCATACAGAGCACTTCATTAGTCCTTATTTGATTTGTTAGTCCTTATTTTACTGGTTTACTTTCTTTTGAATTAGGTTTATTGTTTTTTGCTTTATTGTACTAGTTTAGGTGTTTTGGTCATTGACGCTCACAGCTCTCTACGTTGATCCTGTATCCCTATGAAGTAAATGAGTCTGGCCGTATGTTTTTCATTTCAGCAGTGTGAACAATTTGTTTTCATACAGACAATGTCGTCACATGAGTCCTTTCCTCCCCCTAGTGCGCTTCCAGCAATCTAAATCGTTATCGTAACGGTCGTCAGTCTCTCAGATGTCCTGTGACCACTGTACATTCTACGAAATTATCATAGAAAGAACCTCTGATGGATTGATATTGATACCTAAAATGGGAAAATGGAAGAACCCCGAGAAAATTCAGAACTGCTACCTTGTCCGCCACAACTGTCACTAAAGATTTTTCAATAAAAATTCTAGTCCTGACCGGGAGTAGAATCCGGACAGTCTGCGAGGCATGTTGAAGGTCCACATCACTCAGCCAGCAATCGAAGCGTAGTTTGGGTAGAACTTTTAACTATGGGAAAAATTTCTTGGAGACGGAACAGTCTGTAATAGGCTAATCCATTAAGACCGACCACGATGATAATGATGATGATGATGATACAGTGGCTAGGAATATGGTGATGATATGATGATACAAGGCTAGGAATATTATGATGATGATGATGATGATGATGATCAGAGACCGGAAGTTTAGGCATTATGAATCATTAAAATAGGCAGGCAAAAAGGCATAAATAGCTAAAATTGGCAGGCAAAAAGGCATTATAAATAGCTAAAATACGCAATAAAAGGCGATTACAAAAACCTTGCACTAACCCACAACCTTGCACTTTCCACAAAGGGATTTTGGCAGCAAGAAAAGCTTTACATAAGTCGAATCCAATTTGAGATTTTCGACTCGATGTTGCAATTATTGTTGGAAGCAAAGAAACCTTCTTTCCAGTAGCCTTGGAAAGTGCATTTTTGTGTTTGATTGTACTGATATGTTGCGATATGAAATATTTAGCTAGCTACATGAAAACTGAAAGAAAAATAACCGTTAAAAATAACGTTAGACCCGCACTCATTGCTGCCTTGTCAAATAAACACAAGCGATAAAACTGTTATACATTTTTGCACGGCAGCACTCATTGTTGCAAAGAGAATATGAACTGACTGAAAGACAATAATATACATTCGGTGAAGTCACTTTCATTGTAGCGGTTATAGAAATAAATTAAAATATACCTGTAGGCAATTATTAATAATAATTTAATAAATAATAGATAAATAATCAAATAAAGGCAAAAAAAGCATTTATTTTGTAAATTAGGCATTTATATTTAAAAAGGCAGAAAAGGGCAACAAAAAACTGTGACGTTTCAATCACAAAGGTAGGCCTATAATTCGTATAGATTTACTTTCAAAATGAAGATAGATTTAACACATTTAAAAAGGCATTTGGCCAAAGTTCTGGTCTCTGGTGATAACGATGATAAATATGAATATGGTGATGATAGTAATAATGAAGGTACGATGGTACGAATTATGAGAAATGATAATGTTGATGGCGATGGTGATGGAGAGGTATGAGTCGTATTTTATTTATCAACTGCAGAGGAGGTTATTCAGTGTCGAAATTCAACGTGGGCGAGAAATATCAGTCAAATTTTGCCTGGAACCTATCAGAGACAGGACTCTTTTACATATCGCAAATCTAAGACACGGGACTCCTACCTGTACCTACTTCCCTCCCGGAGGAAACCATAAATACTATTTTATTACCCTTCAAACTCCATCGCTGTTGGTTGGCACTGAACCCGCGAGTCTGTAAGTCATACATAGATAACATAACTACTAGACTGTCAACGGCGAAATGATGATGGCGTAGTGTTAAAGATGATAGTGTTTGTGATGATGGAGACAATTTTCTGAAAGCAAAATGAGTGAGAAGGGTGCCCAGCCCATTACCGAACCCTTCAGACTAAACAAGAAGCCCAGCCTATGCCTCTCCTTGTTTACACTTCCCTATTTGCGCTGTTTGGATTCTGAGAAGAGAAATCCCAGTCTCACGCACCTGAAGGTTCTTTGTGGGGCCATATACCAACAGTTACCTGAAATAGGCAATATCAAACACGCCATAAATAAATAGTGAAGCCCATTGTCTATAAACTCAGCTTTTCCAAACTCTTTAACTAAAAACCGCAATGGCGTTTTGCGTATTCGGTGCCACTAATTTAGCGAGTGTTAACAAACGAGCGTGAAGTAAACACAGACTACGTAAACTTTGCACAATGCCAATGTTGTTGTCTTTAGGAAGAGTAACTCATTTACCTTGGCTTCCTTGTGCCGAAGATGAGCAAATAATAGCAGCTCTTGGGTTCAATAATTATGATTTCAATATATAAAAGACCTTGAGTAAGGTGGGGGTGGTACAGAGATGTTGCTGTTGTCTGTAGACGGACAAGGACGCCACGGTGTCATGGATACGGGAGGCATTCCTCGCTACACTGGGCATCATCATCCCGGTACTGCTGGTATCTGGTCGGGAGGGACGCTACGAATCTCTCATCTTGCAGTCTTCACTATCTTCCTTTTGGAGTACAAATATCAATGCTAAACGCGTGAGTTAGATGTCATGTTGTTTTAAGATACGAATAATTCTACATTATAGCTCTTAAACTTTCAACTATGATTTTCTGCATTTTACTATCTAATTATATCGTACTGCCAATGCTTACTACGCATTATTTTATCTTATTTCAGTAATAATAATAATAATAATAATAATAATAATAATAATAATAATAATAATAATAAACATTGACGTGACAGTCCGTGAAGGACCAAGGCCGATCGGCCGGCTGTTGATCTCATATCTACATGCCTCAGCAGAGGTGAACGATCATTCAACCTGAACGGAGTTATCGTGTGGTTAGCGCCCGTTAGCACATGATTGCCCCAGCCGTTATACCTGGTTTTAGTAACCGGATTTCGCTACCAATCGCAGTTCTCCAAATTCATCACGATGCTGAGTGGAACCGGTTCCATACACTGATCGAAATTTCATGATAAAATGTCTTCCCTCGTGAGGACTCGAATCAGCCCGCATTCCGTAAAGCATGATACCTCAGACTACGATTTTACGGCGCGGGACCATTCCAATTATACCAAATAATAATAGTAATAATAGTAGTAATAATAATAATAATAATAATAATAATAATAATAATAATGCTTATTGCCAAAAAAAATACAATACAAAGAAATTATAAATTTACAAAATTCTAGAGAGTGTTCTTGTGCTTAGGAGAGAATTCGATATGAAGAGTCCACTGCAAGAATTATGGATGTCACTTTCCTGTCGAAAATGAACCAAGACTGTCAATGCATAGGTTAAGACATATAGAATTTACATAGAGAGTTACATGGCATTAACGCTGATAGTCATTGTCCAGTAATGATCGGAAAATCACAGTTAAGCTTTGAGCACTAAGCATTTCAAACTTTCAATTGCTTCTCCTGCAAAATGTATTCCAAATGACATCCATCATTCTTGCAGTGGACTCTTCATATATAATAAATTTACATGTATAAATTACAATAAAATAACAAAGATATGGATCTTTCTTTGAAATATTATTAAATATTATTTGCATGGACCTAAAGCGTACCTCGCTTTGTAGGTTCTTTCTAAAACACCTGGATCAAGTTAAAAGACCTAAGAACAAGCAAAACTAATATGAGTTGAAAGAAATAGAATATAATTTATGTCCTGAAGTGGAATTATAAAAATGAAACGAAAAATTGTTTTAAATTACAGTGAAGGAAGTAGGAAGGATTTAAATTAAAATTAACGGAAATATGGAACAAGAAAATAAATAGTCTAGAAATAAACTGAATAAAAATTAAAGGAAAGAAATAGACTGAAAAGGAGTAGAAGGAATTGAATGAAAAGAAACAGAAAGGATTGCAATAAAAGAAATAGAGGGAATTCAATGAAAAGAAATATAATAAAAGGAAATGAAATGAATGGCAAAGCATAGAATGGCAAAGAATACACAGAAATAAAGTAAAAAATATATATAGAAATACACAAAACGAAAATGAATATGAAGGAAAGCAATGAAAAGCAGTATAATATAATGGAAAGAAAAGCAATTGAAATAAATTAAATGGAATGAAATGTAATATTGTTGGTACAATAAAGATGAACAGAAGTATATTAAATGAAAAGGAATATTAAAGAATGGAGAAAAAATGAATAGAAGGAAATGAGATATAGAACAATAGAAAAGAATAGTTATTGAGAGAGATAAAATTAATTAAATGAGGAAGACTAGAAGGAAATGAAACGGGAAAGTGTGGTTAGAAATTAAACGTGAAGAAATACGAAAGAAATTGCAAAGAGGAAAGATATTGAAAATGGGTGGTCAAAAGTTTTCGATTATCTATCACAACTATGGATTTGTAGTTAAAACAGGGAACTCGTTTTGAATATTCTGTCATATTATAATGCTAGAGAGAGAGGAAATATTTATTTTGTTGGTCTATTTAGTTTTTTCGATGTGTTTGTACATTGAAATAAGGTATATAGTTGTTTTCATAGCTGATCGAAAACTTTTGCCCGGTATTGTATTTAATAAAGGTCATCATAATATGAAGAAAATTTTTCCGGAATATGAAATTTATTTGTCTTTATTTTGTCAAAATATGAAAATATTAAATATATG
The DNA here is from genome assembly GCF_040183065.1 of Periplaneta americana. NCBI lineage: Eukaryota > Metazoa > Arthropoda > Insecta > Blattodea > Blattidae > Periplaneta > Periplaneta americana. The sequence goes on along the minus strand of NC_091117.1, from coordinate 134,629,483 downwards.
TTTCATTGCTAAAAAATCTTCGTTTCTAAACTATTTGGAGCAGGTTTACATTATTTATTTACAAAATAAACCTTCAGATATTAATAGTTTTGTTTATATTTCATATGCAACCAAATGAAATAATTTACAATAGATCTGCATAATTAAATATTTTATCAGCATCATCATATCCTTCCCTGAATGCACGAACTAGATGACTGAATTTTTTTACAGTCAAGAAAACAGAAAGAAAAAAAAATCCTTAAGTTGACTGGACTCAACAGTGATTACAATACAACCCAAGTGACTTTTATATATTTTCTGACAAAATATTACACTTTATGTCAGTTCATATTGCCTTCTAAGATTAAAAAGATGGCTCCTCGTCACTAGATGTAAGGGGAGCATACTTGTAACGTGCAACACTTGGCAGTTTAATATTTGGCTGGTATTTCACTGCTCTTACCTTCAAGCACCTTATTGACCTCATAAAGTGGAATGAATGGCTTGGACTTTTTAAATGTTCCATGGAAAACATCTTCATTGTCTGCTTATAATATATGGAAAGCCCGGCTCAGTGAAAGATGTAGAAATATTAACGGAAGGGGAAATTTCGTACAAAAAATGAAGTTTTTTATGAACATGAAAAAAATGTTAATTGCGTTATACATGTTGTGAACCGTGAAAATTCTTGTTCCAATAACGCTAGCAGGCAGGATTTAGAATATAAAAGTTCATATTTTGTTTGTCACTAAGAATTTAGAGTTCATTAAACGGAAAAGAAGGTAATGAATTATGAAACTGTATGAAAGAGAGGGTTCGTGAACATTTGGTAGGAATTTAAAAATGGTAGGGAGAGAAATGAAAAGGAATAGAAAGGAATAAGATTAAGCAAAAAAAAAGAGAGGGACTGAAATGAGGAGAAATGGAAACGAATGTCAAGTAAGAGTAATGGAAAGCTTGGAATGTAATGGATAATAGAAAGGGGATGGAATGAAAAGATATAGGTAAACCTTAATAATTTCGCGGCAGTGGTTATTTCGTGATATTTTTTCCTGGCTCTTTCGTGAACTAACCAATTGGCTTACGAGATTCAAATTTCCGTCAAAAGATTGTTTATGTTTTCCGGTTTCCAGGAACATACAGCTAATTACACTTCGTGAAGCAGCTACAATGGTTCACAAAAGAGCCAAGATAAAATATCACGAAATAACTACTTCCATGAAATTACCAAGGTAAGAGAAGGAATGGAATAAAAAGAATAGAATGGGAATAAAATGAAATTCAATATAAAGAAAAGGATGAAAATGAAAACATTCGGAAATATGGACTGAGAGTGACTAAAGAGGAATGGAATTGGATGGACTGGAAGTGAAATGATGCGGAAATAATGGAATTATGTAGAATCGAAAGAAAATTAATAGGGAGTACTGAGATATATCAACGTGGAAAAGAAAGAAAGTGAATGAAATGAAGATGTATGAACAGAACTGAAGATATAGGAATGGTAAGGGCGTAGGCCTAAACATAGTTTAATTTATAAAATAATATTGAATTGCAATGTCTTGTACGACTGCAGGTTCACACACAAGGACACGTCCACAGCGCGATGCTCGAACAGTGAAGATGCCCAAGGCCGAGGTGCTGCTATATGATGCAAGCCAGTTCTCTGCTGTCGATCAGCGCGACGTGACAGTCCACTCTTTTCTCTATCGGCCTGTTCACATATCGGTTCCACCCGAACGCCTCGTAGTGTCGCGGACTGCGGGCACACGCGATTTTCTCCAATTACTTACGGCACACTTCCTTTATCACTTAATTGCTGTTTAGCGTTACCACAATTAAATGGTAGCCATGCTGTACTTTCTACTTTGGTCAATTCCGGACTGCGACGTAACGCTATGTGTGTTCACAGCATTACGAGTATCGTTAGTAATAGGACAATAATTATAGTAATAATATGATAAAACAAATATCAAGCCCAACAACAGGCGAAGGAGGATATCGGTCTGGTCTAAGAGTAGCTAACGATACTCTTGCCTCGAGGCTGCGCTCAGATGTGGGTTCTTTCTTGGGATGATTAGAGGGTTGAGTTTTTTCCGAGGTTTAACCCAAACTGTAAGGCGAACATTGGGTAACCTTATTACGAAGTCTCAGACTCATTCGGCCTTATCACTCGCGATCATCAATTCTCTCTATACTAGATAACTTACTTACTTATGGCTTTTAAGGAACCAGGAGGTTCATTGCCGCCCTCACATAAGCCCGCCATCGGTTCCTATCCTGAGCAAGATTAATCCAGTCCCTACCATCATATCCCACCTTCCTCAAATCCATTTTAATATTACTCTCCCATCTACGTCTCGTTCTTCCCAAAGGTCTCATTCCCTCCGGCCTCCCAACTAACACTCTACATGCATTTGTATATCCGCGTCGCTGTTATTTCCGGCAGCCAATCACTTTGCAGCTCGGTTATATTTAAAAGTACGCGTCTTATCATTGGCCGCTGATAACGTTATGCACTTCCACTGCTGCCACATTTAGTAAACAGCTGTTAATTAATATACTATCTTGCTCGGCGGCAAGCAGGTCTATATAATGTGCAACAATGCGACAAGCTTGAGACATAAATAAAGAGGAGGAGTCACACCGGAAATAACAGCGACGCAACTATAGATTCGCCCATACGTGCTACATGCCCTGCCCATCTCAAACGTCTGGATTTAATGTTCCTAATTATGTCAGGTGAAGAATACAATGCATGCATTTCTGCGTTGTGTAACTTTCTCCATTCTCCTGTAACTTCATCTCTGTTAGCCCCAAATATTTTCCTAAGAACCTTATTCTCAAACACTCTTAACCTCTGTTCCTCTTTCAAAGTGAGAGCCCACGTTTCACAACCATACAGAACAACCGGTAATAGAACTGTTTTATAAATTCTAACTTTCAGCTTTTTTGACAACAGACTAGATGACTAATAGATATTTCTAGATAACATCGAATTTAATAATAAGAGCAGACGAAGATGTTTATAGAACCCTACTTTACTCATATCGTCAAAAAAATAATGTGGGCTTCATAATGAGTGTTACATTTCTAGTACGTGAAAATGACACAAGTATAAATATCTGACTATTGAAATACAGTCATCCGTTTGGGAAGACAAAATAAGATTTCTATAAAGATTATATCAGGAGTGATACCAAAGATATTTTGTTCGATGTTAAAACAAGACAGTTTTGTATCATTGTTTTTACAACAAATGCAGTCAGGCCACCAGTTTGCAACGATCGAATAAACAAAATTCCGTTTACTGCAAGGAAACGAGCGAAATGTGTGTTATGGCTTACAAAATGTGAAAATGTAGCATCAATTCAACGTTGATTGCGCCGTGAGTACAGGTTCGGAGAGCTCCGAATTACAAGTCGATAATGTTATGGTTTGAAGATAGGGCGTGTTCTCGAAACCGAAGGTGCTATTAGCTCTGCTATGCAAGCAAGTCGCAAAACGAGTCTCAGACGACTGTCCGCAAAGGCCTATAAGTAGAAAACGTTACCTGGAACTCAACTCGTATCCATGCAATGCGATGCTAATCTCCAGAAAATGATCAAGTTTGCTTTTCACACCATAGCTGCAAGAGGAGAGCAACGTGGGCATGGTGTTCCAGCAGGATGGCGCATTGGACAAAGGAAATTCGTGGTTTTCTGAATAACATTTCACATTAACTGATGCTGTCCTGATGGGCCAATTACATAGCCTCCAAATCCTCCAGACCTGAAGCCATCCGATTTCTATGTTTGGGGTTTTGTGAAGAACGATGTCCATGCATAGCGAGTCAAGGATACTTATTAACAGGGAAAGGATTTATATGTAAATACATATTTACTTATAAAGCTAATATAATTTATATTTTGCATTATCTTTATGTTTCACAATGTGTAGGGTTGAAAAATCCTACTTTTATTTTCCATATTTTTCCATATTTTAGAGTTTAGTACATATTTTCGTTAATTTCCATATATTTTCCATATTTCATATAAAACAGTCCATATTATATTAGGTTTAACAATAAAACAAAACAAAATTCCATTAACTTTTAAAAATACATTTCAACAATAGAGATTTAAACACATGTTCAGTAATCCCTTTAACATCAGAGTTATTTGAAAATTAGCAGTCCTATCAACAATGGGAAAGTAAGTTACAAAACTGTATTAATTTAATTTAAAATTTTTAACAGACTTCAGTTGTGCAGCTCAACAGTTAAATGCCAGTCAGAGTACACATAGGTTCAGTTTTGTAAATCATACTATAAAGACGGTAAATATGCCAAAAGTACGTCATTCAGTCAATTTAAAATCAAAACTAACAAGTTACATTTCAGAATTTAAAGAAGATGGTTTATCAACTGACAATAAAATATTATTTTGTAATTTGTGTCAGTGTGCAGTATCATCTACACAAAAGTTCCTGGTGCAACAACACATTACAACTAGTAAACATCAGGCCAACAAACAACTAAATTCCAAGCAGAGACAATTGTTTTTAACACAACCAACAACATCGAATGTAAGATCTGAGTTTAACATCGACCTGTGCCGTTCTCTCATCTCTGCTGATATTCCTCTCTACAAACTAAAGAATAAGGTCTTCAGGGAATTCCTTGAAAAATATACTCAACATACAATCCCGGATGAGTCAACACTTAGGAAGACGTATGCTCCATCCATCTACGATGAGACAATACAGAAGATAAGAGATGAAATTAAAGATAGTTCAATTTGGGTTTCCATTGATGAGACTCCCGACAAAGAAGGTAGACTTGTTGGTAATGTAGTTATCGGTTTGTTAAGTGAACAATATTCTGAACGAATTCTTTTACATTGTGATGTTCTAGAAAAGTGCAATAACAAAACTATAGTTAAACTGTTCAACGAAGCTATGGGTATCCTGTGGCCAAAGGGTATTATGTACGATAATGTGTTATTCTTCATTAGCGATGCTGCCCCTTATATGGTCAAAGCTGGACAAGCATTATCTGTTGTATATCCTAAATTGACTCATTTTACTTGTGTGGCGCATGCATTTCATCGTGTGGCAGAAGTGGTCAGAGACAATTTCCCTAAAGTAGATTTGTTGATTTCATCAGTGAAAAAAGTATTTCTCAAAGCTCCCAGTAGAGTTAACGTGTTGAAAGAAATGTACCCTGAAATTCCATTGCCACCAAAGCCAATTTTAACTAGATGGGGTACATGGCTAGAAGCAGTTGGATATTATGCCGAACATATAGACTCTATTAACAATGTTCTCCTTGCATTGGACTCTGAAGATGCAGTCTCAATTGATACTGCGAAAACAGTTACCTGTGACATAAGTGTGAAGAATGACTTAGCTCACATTCAGCATACATTTTCATGCATCATAAAAACGCTCAAAAGTCTCCAAAATAGGCACCTTTCACTATCTGAAAGTTTTGAAATTATAAATAGTACTGTGGAACAACTGAATCGTGGTAGAGGTAAAGTTGCAGATGCAGTAAGAGCTAAGGTGGACACTGTACTTTCAAAAAACCCTGGATATGAAGAACTACAAAAGGTTGTTGCTGTGATGAGTGGTGAATCAACAGTGAAGATTAACTTGGACTTATCCCCAGCAGACATTGTGAAATTGAATTATGTACCAGTTACTTCTTGTGACGTCGAACGCTCTTTTAGTCAGTATAAATCTATCCTCAGAGACAATAGAAGAAGATTCACTTTTCAGCACTTGAAAGAAATGTTTGTAACCTATTGTTATGGTAACAGACAATAAAAATTGTGTTTTGTTGAAACTACATTGGAAGATAAGGTACGTCCATTATATTTTTTGTTTAGTTTGATTAAAATGTACCAATATTTAACGTACATAGTCATTTTTTTATAATTTTAAGTCCATATTTAATTCCATATTTTGGTAAAAATCCATATTTAATTCCATATTTTGGTAAAAATAACTACATATATATTTACATATTTCATATATTTTTAGTCCATATAAATCCGTTCCCTGCTTATTAATAATGATCTCAAAGCAAAGATTGTCTCAGCTTTTGAAAAAATTACCGCTGAGTGTTAGACCACACATGGGAGGAATTAGCCTCACAATATGAATCTGTGTTGTGTACGCAACGGTAGGTACGTTGAGGTCTAATGTGGTAAAAATTCCCATCCTTCTAGAATGTATTTACGGATTACTGAGAATGTAAATAGTAATCGTTTTTATGTTATAACGTTTTTATGTTGTCTTCCCAGACGGATCACTCTGTAATGCTTATGGAACATTTGAAAATCATAGTAGCCGTAATTATCGCAACTGATGATATAATTGCAACTTCAAAATAATTAGGAAAAGTGTTCCCTGTAAAACTCATCATAGAGTTAAAAAAAAGCCTTTTTGGGAACTGCTTACATGCCAATGTGTGCGGTTACGTGGTGCCTTTCAAAATATCCACTGATTTTTTTCTTCTTGGATTAGTTTAAGAGTAAGGATATCTCTGGCGTAGATTCCTATCCTTATTGTTCACAAAAATACTAGTTATGTAGAGCCCCGTCATCCTCTGTGGCCTAGCGGTCACCATGCTGCCCGTTGAATCTAAAGTTCGCGGGCTCGAACCCGGCCAAGGGCGATTATTGTTAATGGTTTTAACCAATAAAATGGTACGAAAGAACGTCTTTCAACCAATCATGGCTGCTTATCGCACAATTTTATCACTTCCTTAGCATTTGTTTATTTTTACCTCTTCCCTATCATTTGTTTCTTTGTTTGTCAATATTTCAAACTGAAAATTCTTTACGTTATTATAAAACATGCTTTGCGATTGTAATTTGTTTCCCGCATAGATAGTCGACTGAAAATGGCGACTTTCAAACGTTTTGGTGAAGGTAACATTAGTGAAAAAGAATTAAGTAAGTCAATTAATATGATGAAGGATCGGTGGAGTGGAGAAAAATTCTCTCCGGCACCGGGATTCGATACCGGGTTTTCAGCTCTACGTGCCGACGCTCTATCCACTAAGCCACACCGGATTCCAATTCCGATGCCGGATTGAATCCTCTCAGTTTAAGCTCCACCTCTTAGTTTCCCTTTAGTGGCCAACTCTCATGCACTGCGTCACAGATGTGTGACAGTGGCACAATGTCCAACATACTAATGTGCACAGAAATATCGTACGTACTTCGGTACATCGCAATAAGTCAATTAATATCTATGTTATTGTATTAGAGTACTTTATTTCTTCTAATTTTAGGCTATATACTTTCTTCTGTTTTTATCACCTCCCTACCATTTGTTTCTTAGTTTGCTAATATCTAAAACTGCAAATTTTTACGGTACTATAAAACATGTTTTGCGATCGTCATTTGTTTACCGCATAGACAGTCAACTGAAAATAGCGATTCCGTTCAAAAGTTTCGGTGAAGCTAACATTAGTGAAATAGAATTTTAGTAAGTCAATTAATATTTTATTGCATTAGAGTACTTTATTTCTTCTAATCTTTATTACTTTCTTCTAATCGTGTAATAGTCAATTAAATCCCACTCTAGTTTTGATTTTTTCTATATAAATCAAAACCTCTAGTGAGATTACTATTGATGAGATCCTTGGTTTCAATTCCTTCAGGAGAGAAATAAAGCTAGGAGCCCATGGCATAGATTTACGGCAAGTAAAAGCCTATTTTTGTAGAGGGATCCAGGCAAAAGTTTTCGGCCATTTCTTTTCAATTTCGAAGTGTTGAGGTAGCGCAATGGATTCATACTAGTGGCCTAAGTGTGAGTGCTTGTCCCAGTCTTCAACCCTGAACCATACGAAGCCACACACAACTATATACAGTCCGATGGTGAAAGTTCAGGACATGTAGGAGGGAAAGATATACGAAAGAACCTTTCATAGTAATGCCACGTCAAAATCCCATTTTGGCTTAAATAGTGACCTCGTGCAAAGACTGAAGAAGGAGAATTGCAAAATTTTTATTGGCTTCATTATTATCTGTCTCACAAACAGACACAAAGGAAATGGATTTTCCTCGGGCGCGGGTTCAAATTCTGATCGGGGAAAAGTTACTTGTTGAGGTTTTATCTGGGGGTTTTCCCCAGCAATTTGTGGGTACATTCGGCGTTGAACTCTGAAATCATATCGCTGGCATTATCATCTTAATTTCATTCAGACGCTAGATAACCATAACAGTTGATAAAGCGTCGTAAAATAAACCAATAAAAAGTGTTCTTAATTTTTGGAAAAGTACCAAACTCATTCAGTTGACAGCAGCCCTACTTGTTTAGTTAATAGGCCACACATATTTCTCTTGGGTCCGTCTTACTAAAGAAAAAGTCACCATTTGCCTAATTTGTTTTACACAAATTCTAAATATTGTCTTTGTGTGAAGCATAGTCTTAATTTAAACTGAATTAAATTTCAGGAAGAAACTGCGACTTAGAAGATCTATTGCGCCAACCCTCGAACTGAGAGCATTCTCAACGTGTTGATTACATAAGGTTCGCTGCTTACCCAGATTTCGAGCAAGCAATCCTACTCTTCTCTAAACCAGCCCCCTTCGTGAATCGCCTGTTGGTGTTAGGAGAATGCTTGTGAATGCGACTTGCCGCCGAACGGTCGCGCTTTTATACGAATATAGCACGCTGCATTAAGAACTTAAGCCTGTTTATGATCATGATGACAATAACATAAGAGTGAATGATGGCGAGATCAACCCAAGGTCCAAAACTGAAAGCTAGTCAGAAATTCCGTTTCAATTTGTTGAGGGAAAACCTCAGAAAAAACCCTAACGAAAGAACTTGTCCCAACCAAGATTTGAACCGAGACTCGCTCGTTACGCAGCCAGACATGCTAACCGTTGCTCCACAGCTGTAGTTACTCAAGGAAAATTCCTTGTGAATGTAATCTGTGCTTCATAAGTGATTTCATTTCTATGTACCACATCGGGAAAACGAACATCCATCAGCGTAGCCCAAGCGATTGCCAGTTGAATTCGTCAGCTGAGGCTGCCATCCGGTGTGACTTCGAATCCAGCTTGGACTGCTGGTTGAGTTTTTTTCAGTTTTTTCCAATAGCAAGGCGAATGTCAGGCAATTTCAAGGAGAACCCTCAAATATCGTCTCGCTTTTAGTGATTCCACAAATACTAGATAATCTCGCATTTGATACAGTATCATTGAAAGAAGACAAGAAAAAGTGTAGGTATTCGCAGACAAAACTCATCGAAGTCCGACTCTAGAGCGTTGCACTGTGACACTGGCTGTTAATAACCCCTGTGATATGTTATAAATAGGGCTCAGAAGTTGATGAAATATCTTTTTTTCTGAGATATCATAGATAATGCAGGATACAATACAAACTCATTTCACTTCAACACGAACTAATATAGCGTACTTTTATTTTACATTTTTCGATTTCTTATTGTATATTGGTAATTTTTTTAGAAAATATTCTATTTATTGTTGTATTTTTATCCTTTTCTGCTTATGGACGGACTTTTTACGTAGTCTGCGTCTTACGTAGGGTGACCAGACGTCCTCTTTTGTCCGGACTTGTCCTCCATTTTAGGCCTTTGTCCGGGCGGATTTTAAAACTCAAGCAATATCTTCCTTTTCGTAATTTGTGTGCCTGATATTTTGAAATTAGCTGCTTTGACGTCTTTCCAAGTAATTTGCCTCTAGGTGGCAGCAGCATCGACGGAATATATTCTTTGCCAACGGTCATAAGTCCTTTGCTCGTCCTTGTTATGGTAGTAGCTAGCAAATCGAGGTGCTAATGTAAATCTAAATAGATATTTTCTGTTCTCTTTAATAACTTTATTATTGTTCCTATGACTTTCATGTGTAGGTAACTGTAAAATCATTATTAAGTTTTTCATAATTATTTTGTAATAAAATAAATATTAACATACTTTTAAGTATGATATAAGCCTAAATCTGTACTGTAAATATTTTGTAATAAAATAGATATTGACTTAATTTAAAGCCTATAATATGGGCCTAAGCCTAGATCTAAGTACATATTTCTTTGTCCTCTTTCTTCGAACAATATCCTCGTTTTTTAAGCTTTGAAACCTCTTTTTTTATCGATGCGAATCTGGTCACCCTAGTCTTACGGGAATTTTCCTTCGCATCAGTCTTGACTCCTAATCACTTGTATTGCATGCTTCCCCCCATTCAACGCAACAGAACAAACACAGTCAGCACATTGCATCACACAAGTGAAGACGTAAAAATGCAGAAAAAAAAGCAAAGCAGAGAAAGTACTCGTATTTTCAACAGATGTAATTATTCTATTAATTGGTTTGTGTTTTACTACTAAAATTATGGCCTTTTTTAATTTTAATGTCACATTTTCAGAAATATAAGGTCATTTTATAGATCATTTTTCTGTGATTTTCAGGTCATCAACTTCGAAGCCCTAGTTATAAAAAATGTTATAATATTGGTAATTACATAATTTAATAGTAAATATTTCAACATTGTGTTATTATTTATATCCATTATTGTTCCTTTATTTAAATGCAACTATTTATTACTTATTATTAATTTATTATCACCACTGAAGCGATTATTTTCCTTTATTCTTAATATTGCTAAGAATACAGCTTTTACATGGATAAACAGTCAACATACATTAAACGAGCATATTTAATGTTTGATGGTGTGATTTCACTATTGAACGTAAGTAGGTTAACATTTTTACTTTCATTAAGTTTACCATTATTATTACCATAACTAACATCGTCACTATTATTACTACAAATGCTACTACGACTATTATAAAATACAACTGCAACTATCACAACTGCAATTGTCACTAAAACTGCTACATTTTTTTATATAATTACTAAAGCAGCAGTAACACTACTATTAAACAACTTATAATTATTACAACAATGATTAATACTGCAATCACTACTACTGCTAGTACTACTAGTATTACTACAATCGAAATTTAATAATTTAATTCTAACTAAAAATATTATGGAATATGGAAGTAGCCGGTGTATGTAACTTTATTTGGAAAGTAAATTCTCCATTATGTGATTTCTTATATCGAAAAAGAGAGTCGAATTCACAGATTTTGGAGGTTTAAAAATAAACGAAGTTTCACTGTAACTAGGATCACGTGTTGTACGTATAATAGAATTACAGATTCCAAGATTACGAAGACTTGTTTGACATACCGGTCTTGCGTGATTCACTGTGTACATGATTTACTTACGTGAAACCAAACACACGATCCTCCATTCTTATACCTGTTCTACAACTTGGTGAATAGACATATCGAGAACATTTCTAAACACGCTTAAGGCACGCGGTCTAAAGTTGTAAACGCAACTGTTTCCAGCAACATAAAGTAAAACAGTTGAAGTCAAAAGATATACCTTATAAACTTTTTTTCAAGACTTCCTTTATCGATCAAATAGTTACTATTAGATCCTAATATCACAAATTAAAACCCAACGAAGGCAGTGGTTTTCAGGACAATAAAAATGTAACATGGCTTACTTCGAAAAGGGACTGTATTTTAAATCTTGTAGGCTATTGTGGACTTAAGGCATGCAAAATAACTGTGGCCAAAACTCAACGGGCTTTTCTCTCCCGCGTCAAAATTAAATTCTGCAGTTGTTAACCTATATAGACTACTTAACGCAGCATACAAGATCTACTCAAAGGTTACATGTAATTACTGAAACTTTGTTAGTAGGAGAACATCGCGGTTTTAGAAGAAATGAATAATAAAAAGATTGTGGATTGACAGTAGACCTACAGCAGCTCGTTAAAAAGAAATATATAGAACACAATAACCTAACATTTCGGGCTATTGTAGATTTTAAAAAGTCTGATACAAAATTAATAGAGGAATGATATAAAATACATCCAAAAACGTTTCATAATAGCAATATAAAGCCTATATGTAAAGGTCTATGGTTTTAGATGTATTAGATCGACTATTCATCAGATTTGATGTATTTGAAAGATATTGGAGAAAAAATTGAAGTATAAGCCTACAGTACATCAATTATTCATAGATTTTAAAAAGCCGTATGACTCGGTTTAAGACAAGTTTTATCTAATATTCTTATTGAATTTGGAATCCCCAAGAAACTAGTTCGATTAATTATATTCCATTACGTAAATTAATTCTAAAGAACTTTACACTTCTACAAAATGGACATATGTATATTACGGATAAATTGGTTGCTGTAGTAACAGTAAATTTAGTATCAGTAGTAATGTTAACAATACTAGGATCAATATAGTAGTGGTAGTACGAAGTAATAGTAGTTTCAAAAGTGGTGTTATAAACTTCAGGCGTTTTAGTAGATCAAGTAGTAACATGACCTGCGTTCATATTTATACAGTTGAATCAAATTCAGTATATGAATAAAATTGATTTGCTGTGATAAGATTATTCTATTACATAGTATACAATGTAATATATTAAGTATGTGCAGATTTAATAACGTAGATTTCGTTGCAATATGGAGATACACTTAATCTATACAGCAGTATATACCTTTAATGAAAGTAAAATAAATAAAAATCTATAAGGCGCTCTTCAAGACTTTGGGCCGTATTCATAGACATTCTTAGCGAGGGCTTCCGGTGGATGATCAGCGAACTAATGTCTTTCTTATTCATAAACCAGTGTTAGCGATATGATATGATATGATATGATATGATATGATATGATATGATATGATATGATATGATATGATATGATATGATATGATATGATATGATATGATATGATATGATATGATATGATATGATATGATATGATATGATATGATATGATATGATATGATATGATATGATATGATATGATATGATATGGTACGGTACGGTACGGTACGATACGATACGATACGATACGATACGATATATGATATGATATATGATATGATATGATATGATATGATATGATATGATATGATATGATATGATATGATATGATATGATATATGATATGATATGATATGATATGATATGATATGATATGATATGATATGATATGATATGATATGATATGATATGAATCCCGTACAAGTAACCAGTCGATAGCCGGGCTTAGTTTAGCACGCTCGTAGCGCGGGCTAGCGAAATGTCTATGAATAGCATCCTTTAAGTCTAAAATCATTGGAGTGGAAACTTGTAAGTACATCGCTTGCTTAACGCATTACTTTAATGACGAAAAAATAATAATAGCATCCATTATCGCTCTATGTTCAGTCACGTGTTCTCGCTGTTTTTATGAACTTTAAGCTGTTTCCTACAGATGAATAAGACTCCGCGAAGTTTCAATTCGTGGGTCTGAGTCAATCCCCTAATGTTGCGTTAGCGGTACAATTAGGGAAGAACAAGAAGAAGAAGAAGAAGAAGAAGAAGAAGAAGAAGAAGAAGAAGAAGAAAAAGAAGAAGAAGAAGAAGAAGAAGGCGCCTAGTTTCAATTCGTTATATTGCCTTATATGAAACTATAAGACGTTATGGCTGAGATAGTAACACTTACGAACTAACACTGTAATTTCAAAGTTCACATAACTTTTCTGCGGAAAACATTATTTGCATACATGTATTCTGTAGGCTATAGATGAAGTCGCTTAACATATGCATATAGCACTTAAAATCTAGCTATAAACCCAAAATTTGGTGTACATCTATAAAACCTTATTTATTTCAGTTGCTCGCCGACAACGACTTTGTCGCTAGGGACGCCTTCTGACAGATAGTGAGAAGATGTGCTTGCCGCATTTATCAAATTGCAATATATCGCCATTATACATTACATAGATAATTAGAAGTTAACCTTGATTAAGGAAGTTAATTTTTTTAGGTGGAACACTTTAGTGTTCTCTTAGTAAGATAATTTGAAATTGCAGAGTCATTTCTAAAACTCACTGTCAAAATATTGTACAGAGTTCGGCAGAGGAACGGGCGATTTTAAGGAGTGTAGGCGTATCATATATCTCTCACAACGCATTGAGGGGCGATAAACTATGCGTACATTCTGTTGCCAATACAGCGCCATTTAGTTATCACGGAAATGTGGAGCTGTCCACAACATGCTTTTGCAATAACAAAGACAGTTTTGAAGCTAGTAGGCGTGAATTTCGTAATTTTAATATGGCGGAATGACCCCATCTCATATGCTCATGCGACTTACATTTTTTTTAATCCATACATAATTCAGGTGGTACATAAATTATAACATCGCGATATTCTCAACTGAAGGGCGTTTTATGAGAGTGTTTTAAATCGCATGAATGAAGATAAAGACTTTATTGAAACTTTATGAATGTCTGACGAAGCACATTTCCATTTCAGTGTAACTAAAACTTAAAGGACGTCCTTTTCAAGAAACAAAAGGTAGACTATATACTTTATGATCTCACGTATCTTATTTTGAAAAAAAAAAAAAAAAATTCTTGAGTTAATAACCAACTATTTAAAACAGAACGTTCCTCTGTGAACCCCGTATTTTTAAGAAGCTACTTTTTCTATTATTATTATTATTATTATTATTATTATTATTATTATTATTATTATTATCATCATCATCATCATCATTATCATCATCATCATTATTAGAGTAACCTTAACACAGAAGTTTATTCATACTGAGATAATTTCCTATAAAAATTTCTTGCGAGTCACCGAAAGTCACTTTTGCTATCGTCACCTAAAATAAAAAATATATTTTGAAAAAAATAATTAAACCTCAATGTGGGATTTAAAGCCCAAATGTTGTTTTCTTGTTTTGATCATAAAAATACCTTGCGAGTAAGAGTCGATTTTGTCCACAGCTGTGGAGTAACGGTTAGCGCGTCTGCCCGCGAAACCAGGTGGTCCGGGTTCGATTCCCGGTTGGGGCAAGTAACCTGGTTGAGGTTTTTCCCGGGGTTTTCCCTCAACCCAATATGAGCAAATACTGGGTAACTATCGCCGCTGGACCCCGGACTCATTTCACCGGCATTATCACCTTCATCTCATTGAGACCCTAAATAACCTACTAAAATAAATGAATAAAAAGAGTCTATTTTTTCCAATCTCAGTATAAAAATGAACTTAATGACCGTAAATTTAATTTTCAATTCAATAATTTCGAACATTATTACAGTATTAACATGGAATAAATTAATTAAACATTATATAAATAAAAAGTACATACCTTTGGGCATTTAAAAAAATTTTGCTTAACCACCACACAGAATTATCTTCCCTTGCATCGCTCCAACTCACAACTGGGTGTGGACCGATTGAGTGTTTTTATTAGTCATCAACTTCCACTAGGTGTATAGGCCTATTTACTGTTGTTAATCTTTCTGAAACCTTTTCTTCGTTACGGATGTATTAAGTGCAGACGTCTGGTTAGTGTTTACAGAGTAGAAAACCAACTTCATTGTCTTTGAAAAATATAATTTTTTCCAGCTAGATTGAGATTATGGCCCTCTGTACCATAGCTGTGTTCAGTATACCATCCTAGGATAGCTGACGTGCTTTGGCCAAAGCAGACACAAGCACAACCAGCCCACTCTAGCACGGGATACGAAAGGAAGAGTGTTCCAGGAGTGCTAGACGATATGGGAGGTCAGAAAATCCTTGAAAAGAAAACCGTAACAGAAGTCGTATATAAACCGGGTCTGTGAAGCGGTTAGCCCACATAATGTCACAACGTGCAATCGTCCAGAGCGAATGGGGGAGAGGTGACTTCCAAGAATAAAGGTTAATCGTTGCATTTGCTTTCTCAATGTGTCAAGAGTTAAGTTTTACAAAAAAATAAAAAATAAATAAATAAGAAGGTTCCCCTTTAAAGAAAAAAATCAGCTGATACTAAAATCACAGCCAATAACAAAACATTAGAACAAGATAAATAAATCTCCATCATTATCCTTCACATAATGAATGTTGTGTATCAAATACAAAACTATATAAGCGAATTTACAAAAATTTATAAATTGCAAAGACTTTCCTAATTTGCGGGGACAGCTCCAATTTTGCTCACTTTGTGGGTATTCTCAGTAATATTTCAGTAGCTGGCTGCATTTTTATCTATGCAAATGCTAACAGATTTGACATAAGTTTATACACCGTGTCCGGGCTAGAGGTATCAAGAAATGATTGTTCACCATTTGTTAATAGAAATACATTTATTATAATATGTTTGGTACAGAATGCAGAAACTCTCCAAGATTTTATTTTTATAACAACAATGCTAGAAATCTATACAACAAAACAAGAAATTTGAAGAAAACAAAAAAAAAATACGATTCATCATTGCAATTTATGTCAGGAATTGCTAGCAGTCAATAGTAATCATTCTAATTGAACATAAAATGTGGACACCACAGTAAAAAGTGAAATGCGTACTTTGGCTTGCTGAATTTAAATCTGTTACCAGAGTTCGACGCCGATTTCGTCTAGAATACAACGTGGATTCACTTATGTCGAAATTAATTTTGCAGTGGGATAGGACTCTAATCAATTACAGATTTCCAAATCATCTGTTCATGACGTTCTTCATAAACGAGTCAAACTACAGTACGTGCATACAAACTCCAGTTTCTTCACAGCATTCAACCGAACGATAGAAGATTAAAACAAAATTTTGCGACTGAAATTCTGCAACGCATTGGCGAAAACCCTTCATATCTTGAGGAAGTGGTATTCAGTAATGAAGCTACATTCCATCTCTGCGGTAAAGTTAACCCCCATACTTGCCGCATACTGTATTGGGTCCGAGAACCCTCGAGCTGTAGTGGAACACCAAACAGACACGGAAAAAGTTAATATTTGGATTGGGTTATGACAATGCAATTATGCAATTATTGGTCCATTCTCATTCTTTTCGGAGAAAACCGTGACTAGGCACAGTTATCTTGATCTGCTAGAAAATTTCGCTGTGCCTCAAATTCCCCTTGGATCAAAATTTCAACATTATCACCATGATGTCACCAGTTTCCTTTATAGAAATTTTCCTTGTCGTTGGATTTGAAGAGGTTGACCTAAAGTATGGCCACCAAGGCCTCCTGATCTGACTCCGTTGGATTTCTTCGCCTGGGGTTTCATCAAGAACTTTGCATATCAACATCATCTAATCCAAAATCTATTACAATTGAGACAACGTACCAGGTTAGCAATTAACCGCATAACCGTATCCGGACGTTTTGTCACAACCAGAACGTACCGCGGACTTTTCGTCACAGTGTATTAAAATGTCACGCGGACATTATGTCACAATATTAATATTGTCACAGGTACAGTACGTCATACTAAAAATTATGTCAAATGGACATTATGTCACGATATTTAGATAGCCAGTTTATATTGTATATTGTATATTGTCAATATAGTACGCAACAAAGTAAATGGCTTTTAAGGCAGAAACAAACTAAATGGTTTTTATGGCAACATAAGTAAAATTCAAGTTAACAAAATTAAAAATTCGTGCAGTTAAATTTCGAAATGGCAGATGAAAGAAAATTCATATCTACAGCGAAAATGAGTAAGAAATTAATTTATAAGGGGTACATGTATCTCAAACACAAGTCTGTGAAAAATGATGTGCGACATTGAAAGTCTGGAAAGCGAACACTCACCACAAAAGAAAAAGAAAAAGTACTCTGATCTCGACAAGCGGGTCGAAAGGGTTGTTGCAAGGTATTAGGAATATCGCGATGGAAACAGAACGTTACAACACCTGCGAAAACTTAATATCGCGATGGAAACAGAACGTTACAACACCTGCGAACACTTGGCACAATTTTGCAGGTGCATTTTGAACTACCTCAGGAATATTTCATAAAATATCTAATTCTCGTAATGGATTTACCTGTTTCTTTACAAATTTCAATAAAATAGTATATTTTGTAATTTTTGCAAAATATCTAATTCTCGCAAAAGATGTATCTGCTTCTTTGAAAATTTCAATAAAGTGATATATCTTGTAAAATATCTAATTCTCGCAATGGATTTACCTGTTTCTTTACAAATTTTCAATAAAATAATATATTTTGTAAAATATCTAATTCTCGCAATAGATTTACACGTTTCTTTACAAATTTCAACAAAGTAATATACGCCATATAACAATGCTGCACATAAGCCATAAATTCTACTGTGACGTCAAACTTCCATGACAAAGCAGCCATGTGGCATTCTTCTCCTTATGACATTAATTCCGATGTGGCATAATATCCCTGTGACAAAAGATATGTGACAAGAAGTCTATGGTATTTTTCACCTGTGATAAAAAAGCCCGTGATCCCGCATAACGCCTCAAATGTTGCAAAACACTTGGAGGGAATTGGAATATCGTTTGGGCATTTGTAGATCAACAAGAGGTGCTCACATTGAGATATACTGAATTGAATTTAAAACTTGGAGAGTTTTGTATAACATTAAAACAAATTTTCAGTTAATTACTCTCATGGTTAAGTCAAGTTTTTCTTTCATTTCTTGACACCCCTATCCTGGACACGGTGTATTAAATTGCGTGAATTGTATTGTGAAATGTTATTATACAAACTATCGAACAAATTGTGAATTCTTTCAACATTATTAAATTATAATTTCTGAAAAGTAATTTTTAGCAGATTATATACATTTTCCACATATATTTCTTCTACCTATAACACTGTGTTCTTAAAAATAGTCACACTAGCCATGTCTGAGTTTGTCCTGCTTCCTCATCCTTGTCCTCGGATTCCACTTTGTCATTATGTATATTAATTTGAGTTGGTCAGATCCCAACACATATTCTCCAAATTTCCATTTCAGTCATGAATGTATGTTCGTTCATGCATGTTACTAAACCTATCATGTAATGAGATGTGTAGGATCTTCCGTTCAATTTCTTTGCTGACATAGGTGCAACGTTCTCTCTTATTTTTCCGTTAGAGACCACGTTTGAAACCCGCAAGTTTTTAATGTTTTAATTATTAAGTTTGCAGTATAGTCTACGCTCCAATGATTCAGAAAATGAACTTGAGAAATTTCTTCATCTTTTGGGCACAATCCAAAGAACATTTTTGAGCAACTTTTATAATACTATGATTATGTGTTACATGGAGCTTAAAAATTAACTCCGACCACAACATAAGGAAAGGAGAATGCCATGTCTAGTAAAGCCCTTGGCAGGATAATGGTTAAGAGATATAAAAGAAACACGGGTACGTACCTAAATATTTTATATAAGACAAAAGTAGTTAATACATATAGAAAATGATGCTTCGGTCACATAGTGAAAATATCTACAGAGAGAATTCCAAAGTTTTTTTGTGAGACAGGAGGCTAAGAGATAGTCTTACGAAAGAGCTGATTTTGATGACTGTAACAAAATAATAAGGCTGCATGTTTCAATCAGAATCCGGATCATTCGCTTCAAATTTTTCGTCACTAGGACGATTCGTAACACGTTACAATTTCGTAACAGAACAATTCATAACACATTATAATTTCATTACAGGGCGATTCGTAACACATTACAATTTCCTTAGCAGGAGATTCGTAACACATTATAATTTTGTACAACAATACGTTTTCACAGTTATGGTTTCACATTCCATTCAAACAAAATTTGTGCTAAATGTTGTAATATTTCGTGATGGATAGTCAATTAAGGTTAACTTCAAGTAAACGTGGTGGTGACAAGCTATATACACGGTTTCATGTATACGAAACATTGAATAATTCAAAAGAAAGGTATCGCATGGCGCTGCGATTTACGCGCAGAATGTACATCAATGCTGGTATCATCACTTGGCAGGGCAAGAATAGTCTCAGAATCAACTGACCATTCCCATGTCCCTGACTGCGGATGGATTCAAGCTACAGAATGTATGAATTCGATGAAAGCAACGGCTAGCACATCGGCAGAGACTCCAGGTCACATAATCCAAAACCACATTTCTAGGATATCCAGTGAGTCGACCTTGAGACTTCCTAATAGGAGACCATACAAAGAAAACTTCAAGAAGTTAGGCGAGAACATCTACCACGTGAACCTAGGAATTTTTTACTTTTATAGCCTATATTGAAAACATAATAAAATTAATAAAATGTTTAAGATTACAATATTCATTCATATCGGCAGCAAGCAGTACTTTGACCAAGTTGTCATTGTAACGAACATGTCACATGTTACGAAAAAATAATTGTGACCAACTTATCATTGTGACGAACAGCAATTGTGACTAACTCATCATTGTGACGAACAGGTATTGTGACCAAATTATCATTGTGACCAACAGATATTGTGACCAAATTTTCATTGTGACGATCTGTTAATGACTAAACTAGCCTGTGACGAAACGTCCTAGATCCGTTTCGATCTTGGTCCTCTGAACTGAGTAATCTAATGAAAAAAAGCGAACTAATCCATATCCTTATAGAATAGGGAAGTGTTTAATTTAATTAAATGTATTACTTTAATATTTATTAACATTACTTCAGAATGCTTGCGAATACAATAAGAATAGTAGGACTTAAAGGGGGATGTCTTATGATAATATTTGATAAACCTACTAAAATAGTAAAATTTGATTAAAGAACTCATTATCTCATTCCATCATGAAATTATTAGACTGATTTCTTTGGCATTCATTCTTCTTACTTATTTCTATAGTCTAAGGAGGGCAAGACTTCTCTCATAATGTGCTTTCATTCTCTTTCTTTTTCCAGAATTTCTCATTGCCAGGGTTCTCAGATCTTCCTCTAATTCATTGTAGCCATCTCTTCCTTGGTTCTACATTCATTATTTTTGTTCTGTTCTACCTTTAAGCAGCTTCGTGTGTAGTTTATGTGCTCCCATTCGTTTCATATTCTTCCAAGTACGGCCACTCTCGGGAATACACAAACCTCAGGTTTTCCCCACCGACGAACAGCTTAACGTGCAAAGAATCGCAGTTTTATTGCTCAGTAACATAGACAAGGTGTATCTCTCATGGACGATTTAAGAGTCTCTAGTGCCATTGGTCTCTCACTTATTCTGCGTTCGCTGTTTCGATCCACGATCAACTGCTGATTTTTCTGCTCGTAGAACTCCCACACTTTGACATGCGGTATACATTATAAACGTGAAGAACACTCAGTACCGCCCTGATCCTGAGACTACATTACACAGATTGTCCATTCTGTTGGTCATTGTCCTCAAGTCACTGGAAAGATGTTTTGCTCACGCTTCCATATGTCACATAAACTTGCATTTTGGCTACCGTCAGGCGAGCAAATGCCAGGAAGATCATAGACAATATAATAGATGCGTCAAAGAAATATTAACTGCATTGACATTGAGATCAATCCTTAACAGTGCCTAATCAGGACATCTTCGTATATACCTGAAGGTCGCGAGTGCGATACCCGATGGGGTCGTAGATATTTCCCATTGATTTAACCCTTTCGATCGCACTATGGCTCCAGGATAGGATTATCATTCCTACTGCTACTCAGTGTCGATAGTATCCTGAAGTGGAAACCTTAAGATCCCGTCACTCTAAGGACCTTTCGGAGTTTGCATTTTTTAATTGGTTATTTTATTATTCTTTTTCAACTACTTTGGTTATATAGCGTCTGAATGAAATGAAGGTGATAATGCCAGTGAAATGATTCCAGGACCCAGCGCCGAAAGTTACCCAGCATTTGTTTTTAATGTGTTTAGGGAAACCCAAAAAATCTCAACTAAGTAACTTGTCCCAGCTAGGATTTGAACCCGGACTCGCTCGTTGCACGGTCAGGTATGCTAACCGTTACTCCACAGCAGTGAACTGAAGTTTGTAATATCTTTCCTCAATAGTAGATTGAAAAATGAAACTTTTATAGGCCCATTTCTAAATGTATTTTAATACAAGAGTTTCTTAATATGCTAAATGCTAAACATTTCAGTTCTGTAAGTGAAATAATAATCACACTTACACCTATAAGAAATTAATTTGTGCAAATTATTGTTGTAAACATATTCAAATTAAAAAAAACCGCACACACTTCCTTTATAGGCCTATGGGAAGTGGCATATCGCATACAACTGGAGGCTACATATTTCAGTTACTGTGTTGTACAAAAAGGAAATAAAATGAAAAACAATTACATGTTATAAATCCATGACAATCCACTCTTTGATGTATGCATGTGAATGGCTGGTTCAAAATAAGAAGATGAAAAACTATAGAATCGACAAAATGAGATTCCTGAAGACTGTGAAAGATAGCATACGTATAAATGACGTGGAAACGAAGATAGTAGAATGTAGTCTACGTATTTTAAATTGCGCCATTAGGTATGTAATTAAAATTAAATACATCAAACGGTGTGAATATTGATCAATTTATACGGTACAGGAAATAGCCGATATCTTAAATTTAAATTAACGTGACATTAAAAAACGGAACAGAATGAATAGAATACCACCTTTAGGGGAGAGTCGGGCAGTATCGGACATCGGGTAATATCGGACAGTGAGTTTCTTTCATCTACCACACGATGGTAGTGCCTGATTGACATGGTTACGTTTCTGTGATGTCGCATAGAGAAACGTAACCATGTTATTCAGGTACTACCATATGGTGGTAGATGAAAGAAACGCACTGTCCGATATTACCCGACTCTCCCCTAACATTTGAGTTATAGAACTAAAACACCTCAAATGTGGTGATGATGATGATGATGATGGTGGTGGTGATGGTGATATGAGTGAGATTTTACTATTTTTCATTAATTTGCGGAAAGCTTAAGCATTTTTCTATTGGATCTTCCAAGCTAAACTTAGCCCTACTCGTATTTTCTTTACTTTAATTAATTCCAGAACTTTTTTAGTTGGTTATTTAACGACACTGTATCAACTACTACGTTATTTAGTTTCGTTGAGATTGGTGATAGTGAGATGGTATTTGGCGAGATGATGCAGAGGATTCGCCATAGATTACCTGGCATTCACCTTACCGTAGGGGAAACCTCGGAAAAAATCCAACCAGGTAATCAGCCCAAGCGGGAATCGAACCCGCGCCCGAGCACAACTTCAGACCTGCAGGGAAGCGCCTTAACCGATTGAGCCACGCCGGTGTCTGTCCAGAACTTTAATTGATACTTGGCGGCCGGGTAGCTCAGTTGGTAGAGCAACTGGCTACGACTGGATGGTTCGGGAATCGATTCCAAATGGTAATGGGACTTTCTTGTTGCCGAGAGTTCAGAAAGAGCTCGAGGTTCACTCAGCCTCCTACGTAATTGAGTACAGGATCTTTCCTTGGGGTAAAAAGCTGCAGGAGCGTGGTGCCGACCAGGCCACGTCATTCTAATGCCGAGATCAAGAAATCATCCTCCCAATTTACCTTCATGGCATGCATTATATAGGGCATACCATTACCTTTACCTTTATTTGAAACTTAACGGCTTAGTCTTCCACTTTATATCGCAACATTTCTCTACATAATACCTTGTTTAAAATTCTTAATCAAGTTTGCATTTACAAGTAACATAATATTATGTAATAAAAATACAATTAATAACACTTTGTAGGTAGAGGTTAATTAAATTTATACATTTTCAAAACGAAGTGTTTTCTGAACACGCGGTATATATATATATTTGAATTGCATTGCTAGTTCTTTTTATAACATTCAGGAAGTGCGGATGTTGTATAACTGCAGATGTACTCAGGGCTTACGAAATACAGCGAACGCAGTAATCATGTTTTTGTGACACTTGAAAAGAGGTTATACTAAAGAGCACAATCATACCATTACGTAAACAATATTGATAGAGCGCAACCACGCCTAACGCCCAAGTGACGCATGTATCTAGGTGCAGACGATGCGATGTACACTGTTAGATCTATGTAATGTTATGTTGTAGTTATGTATAAATATTAAAATATAGGCAATGTATAAAACGTGAACCTCTAAGAACGGAATTAATAAAATAATAAAAGCATTATTAGCCGAGTATCTGAGTTTATTTGCAAGATTTTATCGTATATGGTAATAAACACGTTGATATGAAAATGTAACAGAAAACTTTAACTGTAACTGCAGTGTTGTAGGATGGTTATTAATTGAAACTTAACACTAAAAATAAACTTCAAGTAACAATAATGAAGCTACTCATGACAAAATTGATTTTCTAATAAAGTAATTTTCATGTCACACCGTTTTCACACTTCTGGCGTATTCGCAAGTGAAAGTTGCGAAAAAAAAAGCCTAATATTGGATTAATGCAAATGTTCGTACCGTTTTTTCGCTGTGATTAAAGTTTTTAATTGAGATTAATAGAGAACAGAAATTAATTAGTCATATATTTTCTTATACATTAGTTATTAGACTCTGCCAACGATGGAGTAGTTTCTTGATATCGCGTCTGAAGAAATTTTCTGGTTTGGAATTAAAGAAGTCGTCAAGCCAAGTTTGTAAAGCATCTAGTTATCAAAGGAGTTCGCTTAAAGATTGTTGAATGAAGAACGGAAAAGGTGAAAATCATTTTAGCGTCCTTTTTCATTTATACGTACAACCTTAGATAGTATTTTCTAGTCTATATCAGTTGACATTGCCTGTATCAATTAGCTGAAGAACTCAGTTTTTCTTTTAATTTGCATCAATAGGAGATTATATGTTTCAATCTCTTCCATAAGTGATAAAAATATTGTGGTTCTTTGAAGGCTGGCATAGATGTGAAACTCAATGCTTCGGAGACATACGGGGTGTTTCCGGGCTAGTGCTACAAATTTTCAGGGATGATGGGGAAGGACACATGTATCAATTTGAGATAAGGAACCCTGGTCCGGAAATGACCGAATCGAAAGTTACAAGCAAAAATAGTTCTGTGTAAATGGAACAATGTTATTCCTCTGTACACCTTATTTATGTGTATCTGTACATCTTACACATACTGTATTCATCTGACGTTATTTACGTTGTCTACTTTCAGTATTCCATTCAGCGCTGTCTGAGGGGTGGGGACAGGAAACTACACTAAAGCAATGCAGATAGCGTAATGTGTAACGGACATGGTCGGTCCTGATATGCACGTCTGTAGACAGCAGTGTATGTGTACAAGTTACAGTGTCCAGTCGATTAGTCCTAGTGAAATGGAAGAGTACTCGAGAGCGGAATATGCAGACCTGATTTTCGAATACGGATGAGCTAATGGGAACAGTAGACAAGCTCACAGATTGTATCGGACAAGTACCCACGTAGGAGACATCCGGCCCATACCATCTTTCCACGACTGTTTCAAAGGTTAAGGGAAGGAGGGCATGTGGTGCTAAATTATAATTCCATTTCCACACAACTATTTTTGCTTATAACTTTCGACTCAGTCATTTCCGGATCAGGGTTCCTTATCTCAAATTGATACATGTGCCCTTCGCCATCATCCCTGAAAGTTTATAACACCAGCCTGGAAACACCCTGTATAACCATCAGGGAAGGTAAGAAGGTAAGAAAAGGGAAACCTGTCTATTGATTCGTTACAAAGACTTATTCTCTAACAGGCAAGTTCCGATATCCTAATGTTCCTTTATGATGGAGCCGATATAGGTATAACTCGGAAATGTTTTATGTTCTTATATCTACGACTCATTACGCACCTCTTAAAAAAAGAACAAATATATGACATCTTATTGTATACTTAAAGAACTCGGGCATTCAATAATTTCAAATTAAATTGTACAGTCATTACTTTTTAATTAAACTCAGTCTACTTTTATAGTAATGGTTATAGGCCTGCAAAGAAGAATTCTTGCCATATTAGAGTATGCTGTTTTGGAGGCCATATGTTTTCGTTTCTGAAGTATGCAGGTATCGGTAACGTCTTGTGATGCAGATGCAATGTTTTCATTGTACAACATATTATCCAAACGACAGACATAAAATTTTCATCGAGAAACTTCTCAGACTGAAATTGATTATGTCCTGCAACATAAAATAACCTAAGTTTATAGGCATGGTCACTTTCAAGATGAATAACCCAAATTTAAATAATTATGTTTAATAATGCAAATGGGCTACGATTACAAAACGAATTACAGACTATTAAATAAGTCCCTAAGTTTCACTCGTCGTAATTAAAAATTCTCTGTACGTCCTCCACCTGCTGCACGGACAACATCAAGGCGATAGCTGAATTCTTCCCAAACGCGTCTGAGAATGCCTTCTGTCACAGAACTTACTGCAGCCGTAATTCTGTTTCTGAGCTCATCCTAGTCAGCGGGTAATGTTGGAACATAAACATGTTTTTCTACATATCCTCATAAGAAAAAAAATTACTTAATGTGATGTCTGGAGACCTTGGAGGCAAAAAGTGTAGTGCAAAATCTCGAGGTCACGTGCGTCCAATCCAACGATGAGACATTGTTTCATTTATAACCCGACGAACTTCGCAATGCCAATGTGGCGGTGCTCCGTCTTGCTGAAAAATGAAATCTTCAGAATCTGCAGTCATTTGTGGGAATAGCCAGTCCTGCAGCATTTCAAGACATGAATTTTCCGAAATAGTGTTTCCCTAAATTAAAAAATAAAATAAAAGAAAGAGTCATAAATCCTACGGACGCAAACAGCGCAAGAAACGTTTATTTTTGGCGAATCTTTCTCATGCTCTACAATTTGATGTGGATTTTCAAGTCCCCATATGTGAACATTGTGGCGCGAAACTTTACCGCTTGTACGAAACATTGCTTCATCACTAAAAATCAATCGCGGTAAAAAGGTGTCGTCCTCCATGTCTTGTAAGAGAATTTGACAAAAATCGGTACGTTTTCTTGTCATCTACACGAGAGTATGCACTAGTTTCAAACATCGTCTTAACACGCTATAAACAGTCACATGAGGAATGTTAAGTTCTCGGCTAGGGCAAAAAGCGGACTTTTGCGGGCTTCGTTTAAAAGCCTCTTGAATTCGATGCACATTTTCCTCTGAAGTGCGTGTCGCCCCGGGATTCTTCCGGTTACATAAACATCCTGTTTCTTTAATTTGTCAATACCATCGACGGATGTTCTTGCCAATGATGGATCGATCCCGTAACGTTGTAGAAACACACGCTGCGCCATTCAGTCTTTCTAAATTCGAGCACACAAAATGCTTTTTGTTGCATAGACGCCATCTTTTCAATAACTAACGTTATTGTTTGGGCGCTAGTATTGGAATCTAACAATAGTCATACGAAACTCTGGATCACGACGTTCACTTGGTATAAGTTTAATTCGTTTTGGTTTCGTGGTTATGGGAATATAAGGTTTTAAAATGGGGTCATTCTTTTCGAAACAAGATGTATTGATTCTAATTTTATTAATGGTGAATAAAATTGTCATCGTCTCCCCCTGCTAATATACGGTAGCCGGTAATAATGTATGACCTTTACATTCTTGATCATATTTACTTCCAAATTTCATTATATGTTTTTGTGTAATAATGGTTTTGGCAGTAACGTTAGAAAATAAATTACATTACGACGTCTTTGCTTCCTTTATCTGTTTAACTTATTTTCTGGATCTTACAAGCCAGTGCCCGTAGAGGTGAGATAATTCTGTGGATCACACACGAGACTTGGATAATGGAGAGAATTTCCTGATGAGGGATCAGCTCGACTCTGGGACCACCTCCTAAAGACAAAACGAATATATATATATATGTATATATATAATATATATGTACAATGGACAGAATGTTCGAGGGTATAAGGAAAGTTAATTACAAGTTACAATTGGGAAACCCCTCCCCCCCCCCCAAAAAAATCCACACTCAGATTGGCCGGCCGCGTAATTTGAACCCGGGCTTCTCGAATGCGAGTCCGAGACGATACCGTCTGAACCATCCCGTCTGGTACATTACGATGTTAAGAATATATATATATATATATATATATATATATATATATCAATTATATTGCCGGTTTAAATATTGAGTAAGAAATTCGAATATTATAGATATATTTTCTTGTGAGCATGATTGGCCTACACCTAGGAAAAAGATCGTGTCACAAATACCCGGATATAACATTTTGAAATACAGACTACATTCTCTTCTACGTTTTGTTCTGAAGATCGTATTACCGATAAGATATAGGTACGACAATCTATTGAATATGTTTGTATCTTACGCTTGGGGCTACAGAACATGCAAGGTCGGCAGATAAAATTATATGCATCTTCTTGTAATTCCATAACGTCGTCATAATTGACAATTTGTAGGATGGCAAAATCAAATACTCAATTAAGTTACGAAATATCGAATTACTTTTAGGCTTCATAATTTAATCCAGAACGAGCGATTACATAGCCAATAACTAGATCATTCGAATTAATTGAATTTTATCGTTTATTTTCCTGTCTGTACAAGAGATGATACAATACTTAAAAATAATGTACCACAGTTTCTCTTTGCTTCCTTTTCATTATATTCAACATTATATATTATGAGTCAGATACACCTCTCTTTCGAATATTCTAATTAAACATGTTGTGATCTACAGATAATTCGTCCAGGACATTTCGACTAATGACATACAGCTCCGCCAGACATTTTGTCCACAAACAGTTTGGTTCACCTTGTTTTTTGTCCCGTGACATTTCAACCACAAACAGTTTCGTCCACAGATTCTTTCGTCTCGTCGGATAGTTCGTCCATAGTTTCGTCCACCGCATTATTTCGTCCTAGTGTGAGTTTTTTACATAAATTATTTTGGTCCATCGTAATCATACCTTTCATTTTCTTGGAGTTATGATAAAAGAATACAATGTCATTTTATACAGATTTGGGAATTATGGTCTTCACTCCGAATCGGGATCTTCATTTTCATTATCATCTTCCGTATATATTTAAACTTGTAGTTTATTGCGCGCTAACATTACAAATCTCTCGTTGTTCACATCTCCAATACATCTGTTGTAATCTTTCTTAAATGAATGAAAGTAGTAGCAATAATTATTGTACGCCAGAAGAGTTCTATCCCTTGATGAAGTAATAATGTGTGCCATGTTGGATCCACTAAAAATTTGTGCGGATGTCGTGATGTCATGGATACCACTAACAGTCGGCAACACACTGTTGGCATTATAATTATTTTTATTCTGCTTAGACTAAAAGATAGATTTTAAGTTATGTAGGTTACATACGAACTGTAATAATGGATTAAAAATTATCATGTACGTAAGGTAGTTGAAGAAGTATAGTACTGGACGAAAAACGATCGTGGACGAAATGTTCGTGAACATAAGGCAATGGACGAAGTTTATTAATGGACGAAAAATTATCGTGGATGAAATGTTCGTGGACGTAAGGTAGTGGATCAATTAGCATTAGATCAAAACTTATCGTGGACAAAATGTTTGTAAATGTAAAGTAGTGGACAACGAAACTTCCTGGAAGCCATGTTGTGCGTGTTAGTAAAGACTGGATTCTGCATATTAATTAAAACACCAACATTAAATAAAGTATAATTTAATTGCAATAAAGAAATTCCTTACAAAATGAATAGTCTGTGAAGGCGGATGAAGATTATCCTTTTCTGTGTGAAAATCGTGATGATAAAGATAAAATGGTAATAATAATAATAATAATAATAATAATAATAATAATAATAATAATAATAATAATAATAATAATAATAATAGCATTAGAGCTATTCTCTCATAGACCTCAAAAGACCAGTAGGCTTGTGGAATATTAAGGCTCCCATCTCAAAAGACAGTCAGTACTAAGTAGCAAAAGATATGTCAGTCCTTTGTTCCAAAGGAAATACTCCTGGTAGGCTACTCCTTTCTGATAGTGAATGTGACATTCTCAAGTCTAGTGCGGGCCGGAAGGAATAGAATAATGGACAAAATTCTTGATCTCATCGGAAATCGAACCCGACGCTTTAATCGCGATGCTATCGGGCATAGCAATAATAATGATAATAATAATAATAATAATAATAATAATAATAATAATAATAATAATAATAATAATAATAATAATACTGTGGGAAGCTCACGAGATCGGCCCTGGTAGGAGTGCGGAGTAATGCCAATCCTACACGCAGGCAACAGCCAGCGTAACGCCAATCTTGCTCGCAGAAAGGACATAATGGTACATTACTAATTATATTACAGTAACTAACCAACGTGAAACATTCAATCACCTTTTAAAATATAAACTAAAAGTTTCAACTTATGTAACACATCGAGATGAGTAGTCTCAAACAAGTTGATATTTTCACCCACAGTATAATTAAATATCATGTGGTGACTATGATGTCATCTATTAAGTGTCATAAGAGTCATAACAACTTATCTTATCTCTGGACAGTTGTAGGAAGAGCGTTGCTCTATTCATCAATACGTCCCCGCACCGCACCTAATTAAATACACCTCGCAGGGACTTTCTCGTCAGCTCCCCACAGTAATAACAATAATAATAATAATAATAATAATAATAATAATAATAATAATAATAATAATAATAATAATAATAATAATAATAATAATAACAATAATACTTATTTACTTACAAATGGCTTTTAAGGAACCCGCAGGTTTATTGCCGCCCTCACATACGCCCGCCATCGGTCCCTATCCTGTAAAAGATTAATCCAGCCTCTATCATCATATTCCATCTCCCTCAAATCCATTTCAATATTATCCTCCCATCTACGTCTCGGCCTCCCCAAAGGTATTTTTCCCTCCGGCCTCCCAACTAACACTCTGTATGAATTTCTGGATTCGCCCATACGTGCTATATGCCCTGCCCATCTCAAACGTCTGGATTTAATGTTCCTAATTATGTCAGGTGAATAATACAATGCATGCAGTTCTGCGTTGTGTAACTTTCTCCATTCTCCTGTAACTTCATCCCTTTTAGCTCCAAATATTTTCCTAAGAACCTTATTCTTATAATAATAATAATAATAATAATAATAATAATAATAATAATAATAATAATAATAATAATAATAATAATAATAATAGTAATAATAATAATAATAATATTGCCCTTTCTACCTGACGTCGACCTCCCAAATTTGCAGAGGTAGCAAAGAGATGTGCCGTCACCCGGTAAACTGCTGGATGTAAAAATGTTGATGTAGGAGTATAATAATATGATCTTGAAATAAGGAAGTACATGTACCGCGTTCTGTAAAATGGACCTACTAATACTGCCAAGTTCTTCTTTATTTATTTTGATAATTTTAGCACAATCTTTTCTCGTAACTGAATTTGTCAGAAATTTTCAGATGCACACTTTACTTCAATAATGGAAATCTGACTTAAATGGCAATCTGTTTTCTTGGTCTCTGTATAGACGTATAGATATATAGATATTTAATTTTAATACTCTATAAAATTTTAATTGAACAGTTAACGATCCATTGAGTTTTATTACTGTTCATTCATCTTAGGTGTGGTAGGAAACATGAAGCTAACTTCCTCCTTCACCAGCGTTAATTTCCCATTAGACATAAAAGCATACATGCATTTCCGAGGATGTTATTCTCATCACAGAACAGTGCATCTCTAATCATTAAACCGAGTCTAGGTTCCTGTGCTATACACGCGTTGATGTCTCCGCCTGCCGTACTGAACTTATGTCGTCATATATCATTATCATTTAGCCTCTACTTGTTTCGTCATTCATATACACTGCATTGTATATTATTACATGTCATAGGTGATAGGTGGATGGGGTTTCTCTATGACATGCATCACTGCTCGTGTAAAATGAAGCAACAGCTGGAATTGTAAGCTACATATTCCCCGTTCCCTTTTGTCTGGATCCTACTAACCGTTTGTTTATCGTACGAGAAGTGAGACTCTGTACTGCATCATTTCAAGCGTCGACTGCAGATATTATGCATTTATCTCAACTAGATATAGGCTGTTATTTACAGTTCCAACCACATATTTCGACTTCCGCAGGACCTCATGTGGCAGCATTTATGGCTATAAATGCAATAGACCAGAATTCGATTCCCAGCAGGGAAATTGAGAGTTATTCCCCTTTCAGTATTGTGTTTGTCTTATCTTAAATCGATAACTACTACAGGAACAGGTTAATGTTGGTTAAGAATCTGAAGAACTATGTTTAGCAGCAGTGAGTTGCAATAACATGGGCTATAAAAGATGATGATTGCAATTATTATTATTATTATTATTATTATTATTATTATTATTATTGTTATTATTATTATATAGTAATCATCATCATCATCACCATCATCATCATCATCATCATCATCACCACTTACTTACACATGGCTTTTAAGGAACCCGCAGGTTCATTGCCGCCCTCACATAAGCCCACTATCAGTCCTTATCCGTGCAAGATTAATCCAGTCTCTACCATCATATTCCACCTCCCTCAAATCCATTTTAATATTATCCTCCCATCTACGTCTCGGCCTCCCTAAAAGTCTTATTATTCCGTCCGGTCTCCCAACTAACACTCTATATGCATTTCTGGATTCGCCCATACGTGCCACATCCCCTGCCCATCTCAAACGTCTGGATTTAATGTTCCCAATTATGTCAGGTGAAGAATACAATGCGTGCAGTTCTGCGTTCTGTAACTTTCTCCATTCTCCTGTAACTTCATCCCTCTTAGCCCCAAATATTTTCCTAAGCACCTTATTCTCAAACACCCTTAATCTCTGTTCTTCTCTCAAAGTGAGAGTCCAAGTTTCACAACCATACAGAACAACCGGTAATATAACTGTTTTATAAATTCTAACTTTCAGATTTTTTGACAGCAGACAAGATGAAAAAAGCTTCTCAACAGGCATTTTCCATATTTCTTCTGCGTTTAATTTCCTCCCGAGTGCCATTTATATTTGTTACTGTTGCTCCAAGATATTTGAATTTTTCCATCTCTTCGAAGGATAAATCTCCAATTTTTATGTTTCCATTTCGTACAATACTGTATTCTGATCATGAGACATCATATACTTCGTCTTTTCATCATCATATAACTTCCAAAAGAAAAGTGTATACAAATACAAATTATGTACGTATATTTATTTATTCACATTGCAAATTGGTAAATACCCGATGGCAGTGGTAACTAATTACATCCAATAAAGAATTAATAAAAAACACAATAGATCAAATTAATAATAAATTAATAATAATACTAGAATAATAATTAATACTAATAATAAATAATATTAATGCTAGGCTAATAATAACAATAGTATTATAATATTAACAAGGAGCATTCTATAAAATGAAGCACAATCACTTAAAATAACATTTAAAGTAAATCTAATTTGTATCTTAACCCTAAGTTCGAACAAAAACCCACAAGTATGATATGTTCATACATGCACAAGTACCTTTCAGCACTACACTCATTTTGCTGTCAACTCACTCACTGCACTAGAACTACATCATATTTCACTGACACAATCCTGATTTCACTAACACTTCAAAAACATTTCAGTGTTCAAATACGTTGCACTACCACTGTAAACTCTAAAACTTTACTGAAACAAACACACTTTACTGACATAACACACTTCTTCACTGATACAACACTTCAAATAACAAAACATCAATTACACCGTTTAAATAGTATGCATAATATACTACCGTCTATTAGTAAAGTCCTTAAGCCCATTTTTAAATATATTTTTTTATTGGTAAAGCCTTAGTAAGTTTGCAGATAAAGTATTCCAGTCCCTGATAGTACGATTGAGGAAAGAAAACTTTTCAGTGTCCGTCCTCTGTCGTCTTTCCCTCAATTTATTGAGTGGTCGTTCCTTGAAGAGTAATTTGGGGGCTGCAACCTATTTTTTATATCTTTCCAGGCAGGCTCACCTCTGTATGTTTTGAACATTGCGCATAATCGAATTCGCGTTCTCCTGTCCGTGAGTGTGCCCCATTTTAATGTTGAATTATTACAACCACGCTTGAGAGCGTTCTAATCTGTAAAGATCCCAACATTCAGCACCATATTCCACTACTGGACGAACTAGTGACTTACATGCAATCACTTTGGATTTTCAGAGCCTTTTCTTAGCACCCTTATCACAAAGTGTAACGCTGCCCGTGCTTTTCCCGCTGTGTCGGTAATGTGTTCCCCCCAGCCGAGATGGCTGCTAAAAGTTATTCCTAGGTATTCACATTTGTTAAATTCCGGAATGGTTTCACCCCCTAACGTATACGATGAGATTATTTTATCTCTTTTTCTTGTAAAACTAAGGCTTTGCTCTTCAGAGAATTTATTTTCACTTTGTTGACCATTGCCCAATTGTTTATTCTATTGAGGTCATTCTGAAGTAGAGTACAATCTTCATAACTTTTTATTTCCCTGTATACGATACAATCATCCGCGAATAAGCGAACTTTGGACAAGATTTTATACTTCAAGAGAATAACACAAATACTCTTGAGATCACGCGTCGTATCGTATTTATAATAACAGCTAATATAACTACAGATAAATAGAGAAGGAAACTGACACATCCCTAAAAATTCATTTACAGGATATATAAAGCGTGCAATACCCATATTACTTTTATTGTTACACGTAGTCTTATAGTCTCGTGACCAAGAATATGGTACGAAACGGAAATATAAAAATTGGAGAGATATCCTTTGAAGAGGTGGAAAAATTCAAGTACCTTGGAGCAACAGTAACAAACATAATAATGCTCGGGAAGAAATTAAACACAGAATAAATATGGGAAATGCCTGTTATTAATCGGTTGAGAAGCTTTTGTCATCCATTCTGCTCTCAAAAAACCTGAAAGTCAGAATTTATAAAACAATAAATTATTTATCCGGTTCTTGTATGGTTGTGAAACTTGGACTCTCACTTTGAGAGAGGAACAGAGGTTAAGGGTATTTGAGAATAAGGTGCTTAGGAAAATATTTGGGGCTAAGAGGGATGAAGTTACAGGAAAATGGAGAAAGTTACACAACGCAAAATGCATGCATTGTATTCTTCACCTGACAAAGAGTAATAATTAGGAACATTAAATGCAGATATCTGAGATGAACAGGGCATGTAGATCGTATTGGCGAATGCAGAAATGCATATAGAATGTTAGATGGGAGGCCGGAGAGAAAAAGACCTTTGGTTAGACCGAGATGTAGATGCGAGGATAATATTAAAATGGATTTGAGGGAGGTGGGATATGATGGTAGAGACTGGATTAATCTTGCTCAGGATAGGGACCGATGGCGGGATTATAATAATAATAATAATAATAATAATTATTATTATTATTATTATTATTATTATTATTATTATTATTATTATTATTATTATTATTTATTTTAGCTAGCAGAGTTAAGGCCGTAAGGCCTTCTCTTCCACTCAACCAGCAAAAAGTATACATACATATATATGAACTTACAAAGAATTCAACAATTTGATTTAGATAAGAGTTACATGTATACAATAGTTATTTACGAATTAAACAACAAAATACTATGAACTATTAATTAAACCCTGAAATACAAACTATGTAGCAGAATTAAACTAAAATACATAGAATATTAATATATTTCAAATAATGTTAGATAATAGAATGAGATTATTATGAGAAAATTTTGAAATTACAGCACTATCAGGATGCATGTGTAAAGGAAGGAGTAACAATGCAGTCAGTGATAGATTAAGTCAGTATGATTTGAGTGAAATGATAAGAAAGTTATCTTTTAAGCTGTTTTTAAAAGTGTTTATTGTCTTGTAGCCCCTAATACTTTGTGACAGGGAATTCCATTGTCGCGAGGTGGATACTGTAAAATATGATGAATAAGGAGATGTTCTGTGAAGAGGTATACTTAACTCGCCACAGATAAGTGATTTGGTATTTACGTCGTGGTTAGAGTATAGATAAGGGAAACGAGACGAAAGGTAATTTGGTGTTGAAGTGTGCAGAATTCGAAAGAGTAAAGACAAAGAGTGTATTTTTTTTATATTTTAGTTGGTTATTTAACGACGCTGTGTCAATGTATCAACTACTAGGTTATTTAGCGTCGATGAGATGGGTGATAGCGAGATGATATTTGCCGAGATGAGGCCGAGGATTCGCCATAGATTACCTTGCATTCACATTACGGTTGGGGAAAACCTCGGAAAAAACCCAACCAGGTAATCAGCCCAAGCGGGGATCGAACCCGCGCCAGAACGCAACTTCAGACCGGCAGGCAAGCGCCTTAACCGACTGAGCCACGCCGGTGGCTCAAAGAGTGTAAAGTTCTACGTTCTTTAAGTCGGAGCCACGAAAGATTTGCGAAGGACGGTGATTTGTGATCATATCGTCGGATGTTGCACACGTATCTGACGCACATATTCTGAGCTCGCTGTAACTTGACTGACAGTTCAGAACTTAGGTCACTTAACAAAACGTCACAATAATCGAAGTGCGGCATTACTTGGGTTTGTACTAGGGTAAGTTTTAGTGGCTGGGGCAAGAAGTTTCTTAAGCGACTCAAACAGTGAATGGAGGAACAGTTTTTTTTTGTCGTTTCTTTAACTTGAAAATTCCAATTTAGATTATTATCGAAAAAGAAGCCAAGATTTTTTACGACAGATGAATAAGGGATTAGCGTGTTGTTAAGGGTAACAACTGAAAGATTACTGTTATTAAGAGAGTTAACTAAACGCTTATGGCCAATAATTATAGCTTGAGTCTTACTTGGATTAAGTGCGAGTCCGAAATTGGCCGCCCAA
Organism: Periplaneta americana; assembly: GCF_040183065.1. Lineage (NCBI taxonomy): Eukaryota > Metazoa > Arthropoda > Insecta > Blattodea > Blattidae > Periplaneta > Periplaneta americana. The sequence continues at coordinate 134,592,831 of NC_091117.1, read as the reverse complement.
GTGGAGACAGTGACTAGGTCACAATTCAACTTGTCAATTGATTCATTGATAGTATTGGGTCTGGAATGTATGTAAAGTTGCAGGTCGTCGGCATAGAGGTAATATCGGCAATACTGTAAGTTTTTGATACGTCATTAATGTAGATAGAGAAGAGTAGTGGTAGGGGAATGTCGGGTAGGGCCGGACGGCGGGTGTGTCCGGACACTTACAGTTTTCGTAAATGCCGTAAGATAGAAGCATGTTCTTCAGTACGTTTAGAAGCCTCCCTCCAGAGTACTGAATACACATCAGTGTGTAGCTCTATCTCCTGGTGTTAAGTGTGTACGTCATTGTTCGTGATTTCCATTGTGTCTGCTCTCCGCCTCAGTATTATTCAAGACATCACTACTTTGAAATAAGGCAAGTGAAATGCATCTGCCAACTACTGTTGTGTTTATAGAAGTGTTAGGGAACTAATTATAGAAGTGCGTTTTAAAATTCAAGTAACTTTGGAAATGGCAGGAATTCTTTCGTTGGCGTGTGTATCGGGTAAGACCGGACAGTGCTTTGCCGGGTAGCACCGGACACATAAATAAAATGCTTTTCTGTGTTACAGAGCTCAATGTTGGAGGAGATAATGCCGAAATCTGAAGAAAAACATAATAAAAAGGGATGTTGGACCGAAGAAAATATGAAGCATGCCATGAATGATGTACTAATGAAAAAAATTAGTATTAGAGAAGCAGTTAGGGTGTATGGCGTTCCGAAGAGTTCTCTGCATGACAGAATTAATAAAATAAAGAAAGGGAAGGAAGCTAATGTACCGCCTAAATTAGGCAGATTTGAACTTACTTTCTCCGAAACATATGAAGAGGAACTATTAGCCCATATCAGACAGCTCGACGGCATGTTTATGCCACTAAGCAAGAAGGAATTCTTGAAATTGGCATATGATCTAGCCGTGGAGTTGAGATTGTCACACAGGTTTAACAAGACAAAGAAACTTGCCGGCAAAGACTTTTATTATGGATTTCTGAAAAGGCATCCTGAAATAGCATTAAGAGTACCTGAATCCACTAGTATGATGAGAGCAGTGGGTTTTAACAAGCCCCAAGTAGACCTGTTCTTCAGCAAGCTTGTGGAATTGATGGAGAAACATTCATTTCCCCCTTCACGGATATTCAATGCGGATGAAACTGGTGTTTCTTCAGTGCATGATAACTGTAAAGTGATGTCCGTGAAAGGAAAAAGGCAAGCGAAGGTGTAGCTCAGCCAAACGGGTGGATGAATGGTGACATATTTCTTGGATGGCTGAAACACTTTGTAAAGCACGTGCGTCCAAGTAAAGATAGCCCTGTGATGAAGAAAATGAGAAAATTGATGAAGTGGTTTTCACAAAACCACATGTCGAAGAAAGTCAATCTTCAGTCAGCACTCCGTGCAATGATTCTGCGTCAATTGCGCCTCTCTTGAAGATACTGTCCCCAATCCCTGAAGCAAGCAAACGAAGACTTGCTACGAGAAAAGGAAAGGCAGAGAAGAGTCAAATTCTGACTGGAACCCCCTACAAAGAGTCGCTGGAAGAGAAACAGGTTCAAAAGAACAAAAAGGATGAGAAAAAACGCCGGAAATGCGCAAAAACTCTAAATTTGGATCAATCTTCAACATCAGTTCAGGCTTCTGCTTCCAGTGTGACTTGTTGCATATTGTGTGGTGAGAGTTTTGAAGAAGACTGGATTCAGTGTGAAAAGTGCAAGGGTTGGGCGCATGAAAAGTGTGAAAATTTAGAAAATGCGACCTTTTATTATGAGTGTGACAAGTGTATGCAAGTGCAGTAACTCTTTCTTTTCAATTCATACCATCTGTTGTACTTTTTTTTTAAACTTTTTGACTGTCCGGTACAACCCGTCAATATCCGAATCACTAGGCAAAATGTATATTTATAAATAGGCCTTTCCTCAGATTATTAATGTCTATTCATCAATAACAGTACACGTATATTGTTTTATGATTCTTGAATAGTGTTATTAAAGATTTTGTTCTCGTTAACATAAAACAAGTCAAAATGAAAGAAAAACCTTAAGTGTCCGGACCTACCCGACTCTCCCCTACTAATACGGAGACTTGCGACACTCCCGCCTTTGTGCATCGCCATTGGGAGAACAAAGTGTGAGGGCGGCAAAGAACCTCCGGGTTCCTTAAGAGCTGTAAGTATTATTAACTATTGTAGTCTTAAAATATTATAGAGGCTCACTAGCACCAGAACTGAATATAGACCAGGCAATAGTAATGAGAATAGGCAGATAATATAATATATATTTTTCCTAGCCAATTTCTCTACAAGCCAGTATATTTCGATCGATCGATCGATCGATTGATTGATTGATTTATTTATTTATTTATTTATTTATTTATTTATTTATTTATTTATTTATTTATTTATTTATTTATTTATTTATTTATCTATTTATTTATTCGTTCGTTCGTTCATTCGTTTATTCGTTCATTCGTTCATTCATTCATTCATGCATTCATTTATTTATTTATTTATTTATTTATTTATTTATTTATTTATTTATTTATTTATTTATTTATTTATTTATTTATTTATTTGCTCATTCATTCATTCATTTATTACCATGACTTGTCTGGTTAGCTCGACGTCTTTTAGACCGCAGAAAGAACAATTTTTATTAACCGAATGTTTAAAACATGCAGTTCGTATTTTTGGCTGCAATATGAAAATAGAATTGAACGTTTCACATTACCGAGACAAGCCCTTCGCTTCATACTTGGAAGACTCTAAAGGTCTAATCTACGAATAACAGTTCGGTGGACATATTATTTGATAAGCCTCCTTGGAAATAATAATAATAATAATAATAATAATAATAATAATAATAATAATAATAATAATAATAATAATAACCGTAATACCAATACAATGTTTATCTATCTATTATGCTGTGTTTTTAGCAACCTTACTGAAGGGCAGGTAATCCTGTTGGATTGCATCATAATGATAATAGCTATGTACTTGAATCAATTATTTGTCTAAGTATTTCTTACTTCATTGTGCAATATATTACTTTTAACTTAGTTGTTCAATTCGGGGAAATTATTTGAAATATTTATTTATTTATGTTACGACTCTAATTCTTACCCTAACATTGCTCCCTTACCATCGCGTTATCACTTACAATCTCTACAACTTTAAAGAAATTTTAAACTTGTAAATTCTGTTAAATGCATTGTGGACAAAGCGATTTGGAATTGGGTTTTACCGTACAATTTGAAGAGAGAAATTTCCTATAAAACGAATATCCCGACAATCTTTTATATGATGAAAGAGTAATGGAACGGAGAAAAATTCTCTCCGGCGCCGGGATTTGAACCCGGGTTTTCAGCTCTACGTGCTGATGCTTTATCCACTAAGCCACACCGGATACCCAACCCGGCGTCGGACAGAATCGTCTCAGTTTAAGTTCCAACTCTTGGGTTCCCTCTAGTGGCCGCCCTCTGCACTACGTCATAGATGTCTATGAACGTAGGACTGAAGTCCACACATGTTCTGAGGTGCACTCGTTATGAGTGACTAGTTGGCCGGGATCCGACGGAATAAGCGCCGTCTTAAATCACGAAGTGATTTACGCATATCATATATATTATTTTAATGTACGGAAGTACATATACAGGGTGTTTAAAAATACGGGGCATCATTTCAGGTAAGTAGTTCCCACATGTAGACAATCAAAATAGTTCATTACAACATGTGTCCGGAAATGCTTCATTTCCGAGTTATGGCCTTCACAACATTGAAATTCACCGGAACGTTTTTCTTTCCACAGGTCGTTGTCATTACAGAAGATGTTCAAAATGTCCACCTCCTGCTTGAATACAGACCTCACATCGATGTCTCATTGACCTGCGAACACGATCCCAAACTCCAGGAGTATTGCGTATGTCCTCAGAACATGCCACAATTCGATTCCGAAGGGATACCAAATCAGGCACCGGAGACGAATAAACCAATGATTTTAAATGGCCCTACAAGTAGAAATCGAGAGGGTTCAGATCAGGTGAGCGTGAAGGCCAAGCAATTGGGCCACCTCTACTATCCATCGATCAGGAAACCTTCGATCCAAGTGCCGGCGAGCCGTACGACTGAAGTGTGCAGGAGCGCCGTCATGCAAGAAGTGAATGTGTTGACGATTGATCAGTGGAGTGTCTTCTAAAACATGAGGTATGGTGTTTTCCAGGAACTTTGTGTATGCCTGCCCCGTAAGTCTGTTTACAAGTACATGGGGTCCAACTGATCGATCACCAATGATACCGGCCCACATGTTGAGGGAGAACCGCACCTGGTGATGAGATGGAACAGTTGCACGTGGGTTTTCATACGCCCATACATACTGATTGTGGAAATTTGTTATGCCATCTCGTGTGAACTGTGCTTCATCTGAATATAATACTAAGGCAGAAAAGTTCGGATTTACACCACACTGCTGCAAGAACCACTGACAGAACCTAACCCGTGCAGGGTAATCTGCTGGTGACAGGGTCTGTACACGTTGCAAATGATAAAGATACAATTGATACTCTTTCAACAGTCTCCAGACAGTCGTATGAGGAACATTGACTTGCAACGCTACCCTTCGTGTGCTGATAGAAGGAGTCATGTTCACAGCCTCCAAAATCTCCTCCTGTACTTCTGGAGTTGTAGATCTTGGTCGTCCCCTTCCCAAACCAGGAGAGTTAAATTTTCCATACTCGCACAGACGGTAATGGAGACGTACAAATGTCTTCCGATCTGGACATTGTCGCTGTGGGTACCTCTCCTGGTACAAACGACGAGCCAGCGCTGCATTGCCGTCCGCCTTACCGTACATGAAGTGTATCTCTGCCAGCTCTTGATTTGAATACATGTCGCACAGTCTAACGCCTACACAACACTGAATGTAACCTTCGCCTCGGAATGAACGGTCAGAGTGCCCTCTTAATGTCTCCTTTGACGGCAACGACCTGCGGAAAGAAAAACGTTCCGGTGAATTTCAATGTTGTGAAGGCCATAACTCGGAAATAAAGCATTTCCGGACACATGTTGTAATGAACTATTTTGATTGTCTACATGTGGGAAATACATACCTGAAATTATGCCCCGTATTTTTTAAACACCCTGTATGTATGTGTATATATATATATATCTACATGGAAATATCATACATGTATGTACTTCGGTACATTAAAATAATATATATATATAATCTTTTATATGCCTAATATGAATAATCATATCACCACACATGAAAAATAAGGGCTTAAAAATGCATATTTTGTCAGTAGATAAAGAAAATGCCAAAACAGAAAAATCTGTAGATCAAAATGTCGTCTCATTCCAGATTCATTCATTTTCAGTATAAGCCCATCTCATTAAAGTGCGCTGAATTATCTTTATTTTCAGAATCGTCTTTAAATAGAAATAATTTGCATTATAATAGACGATGACAGGAAATAAGCGGAGATTAAATGGAAAGCAGACAGAAGTGGTACCTGAGATTGGAGTTAGCTCTTTTTATTTCTTCTTCAAGGAATGAGCATTCGCAGCATCGGTATTAAAGGAACTGCAAGCCCATCATTATAGCAAGCGCGGCTGTACCAATCAATGCCGTACTACCTGTTCCAATCATTCGTCGGTACATTTAAGAATTCTTCTGATGCGGAATGTCGAATATTTATGCCTCATTAATTTTAATGGGCCTCTCCATACAACTGAATGTAAAGAATCTTTGGCGACTGGAAGATATTGATTACAACAATTCAAATACAACAAGTTGCGCTTGCATCACCTTCTTTACCACGTGGGAATGTTGATTACTGTTAACAAATGCAGTACGAATATAGTATATTTTTACATCTTGATTACACAACTTTTAACACTGTATCACTTCGGAATATATACGATAAGAACTTTCTGTGTTAAATTTTCACGTACCTTGTTAACATGTTTCGACCTAATTTAGGTCATCTTCAGAACTGGTCGTTGTTGGTCTTGGCGCCTATTGTTTCCTGTGAGGGTGCGTTCGTAGTGTAGAGTCAAAGAGTGTATGTGTTTTGAAATTGACTTGTGTGCTGAGTATATCGTTGGGGTGTGTTTTCGTTCATTCATTCATTCATTCATTTATTCTATTTCATAGATCTTACATGAGCAATGAAGCTTTAAGATGTGGAACAAGTCAACATTTTACAATATTACAATTACAATTTTTACAAATTTTTATAGTTTTACAATTTAGTAATTTTCTACAATTTTTACAATTTTGTGCAATTTTTTACATTTTGGTGAGATGTAGTGAGATGAGATGAGGTCCGAGGATTCGCCAAAATATTACCCGGCATTTGCCTTTTGGTGGGGGAAACCTCGGAAAAACCCAACCAGGTAATCAAATCAAAGGGGGGTAATCAAATCAAAGGAGTTGATGCCAAGGACTCGCCATAGACCATCCGGCTTCAGTCCCACGGCTGGGGAAAACCTCGGAAGAAACCAAAGACCAAAGGGGGATCCAACCCAAGCCCGAACGCAGCTCCGGATCAGCAACCCAGCGAGTCTGCCGACTGAGATACATCGATGGCTCTACTAAAAGTATACAATACATAGCCAATCAGATTATTAAATTTACAAACGCAAACGATCATTCATAAGTTGAGCTATATGTATAATACAAAACAAGTAAGTTAATTAAATTTAAGGCATAAACAATTCAACCAGTTGTGATATACAGAAATTGATAATACATATCATGCAAACTACTTCAAATTACAAACACAAACAATTTATCAGTAGAGCTATATAGATTACTATTCGTGTATCTGTATATTTCATATTGTTCTAGTGTGTTGAGTTTCTGGCTTTTTGGTTGGACGTGTAGTATTTCCATGTCTGTGTTCATGTCTCTGTAGGTGTGGTTGGCATTTGTGATGTGTTCTGCATATGTGGAGGTGTTTTGTAATTTTTTTTATGGCTGTGATGTGTTCTTTGTAACGTGTTTGAAATGATCTGCCTGTCTGTCCTATGTAGAAGTTGTTGCAGGTGTTACATTTGAGTTTGTATACGCCTGTGTGGTTGTATTTGTTTGTTTATGTTGTTTGTGTGTTGAGATGTTTTTGTAGAGTGTTATTTGTTCTGTATGCGATGTTGTAATTCAATTTCTTGAATGGGGTTGCAATTTTATGTGTGTTTTTGTTTTCGTATGTTAGTGTGGTGTATTTTTTGTGTTCTTGTGTTTGTGTTGTATTCTTCTGTTTTTTTGTGGTTTTGTTTTGTCTTACGTATTATATTGTCTATTGTGTTGGGGTTGTATCCGTTTTCTTGTGCTATGTATTTGATTGTGTTTAGTTCTTCGTTGTAATCCTGTTGGTTCATTGGTATGCTGAGTAGTCTGTGTACCATTGTTCGGAATGCAGCTTGTTTGTGTTGTGTGGGGTGATTGGATGTGTTGTGTATGTGTGTTGTTGTTGTTGTTGTTGTTGTTGTTAACACAGAAAGTTCTTATCATACATATTCCGAAGTATATTTTTACTGGTTTAAATGTTAGTTTAGTGTTCAACAGATGTAATTAAAATGGTGTAAAGCCCATTTAAGTTAACACAAGACGGACGTATGACAAAGAACACGCGCCCAGTTCCCATATGAAGAATATAAATCTTACCTTTCATTTTTGGAATCTAGCATAGATCCCTTTGAATTGTGGTTGGAAACGCTGCCATTTATACTATAGTAGGGGATTACTTACTTACAAATGGCTTTTAAGGAACCCGAAGGTTCATTGCCGCCCTCACATAAGCCCGCCAGCGGTCCCTATCCTGTGCAAGATTAATCCAGTCTCTATCATCATACCCCACCTCCCTCAAATCCATTTTAATATTATCCTCCCATCTACGTCTCGGCCTCCCTAAAGGTCTTTTTCCTTCCGGTCTCCCAACTAACACTCTATATGCATTTCTGGATTCGCCCATACGTGCTACATGCCCTGCCCATCTCAAACGTCTGGATTTAATGTTCCTAATTATGTCAGGTGAAGAATACAATGCGTGCAGTTTTGTGTTGTGTAACTTTCTCCATTCTCCTGTAACTTCATCCCGCTTAGCCCCAAATATTTTCCTTAGCACCTTATTCTCAAACACCCTGAACCTATGTTCCTCTCTCAGAGTGAGAGTCCAAGTTTCACAACCATACAGAAGAACCGGTAATATAACTGTTTTATAAATTCTAACTTTCAGATTTTTCGACAGCAGACTGGATGATAAGAGCTTCTCAACCGAATAATAACACGCATTTCCCATATTTATTCTGCGTTTAATTTCCTCCCGAGTGTCATTTATATTTGTTACTGTTGCTCCAAGATATTTGAATTTTTCCACCTCTTCGAAGGATAAATTTCCAATTTTTATATTTCCATTTCGTACAATATTCTGGTCACGAGACATAATCATATACTTTGTCTTTTCGCGATTTACTTCCAAACCGATCGCTCTACTTGCTTCAAGTAAAATTTCCGTGTTTTCCCTAATCGTTTGTGTATTTTCTCCTAACATATTCACGTCATCCACATAGACAAGAAGCTGATGTAACCCGTTCAATTCCAAACCCTGCCTGTTATCCTGAACTTTCCTAATGGCATATTCTAAAGCGAAGTTAAAAAGTAAAGGTGATAGTGCATCTCCTTGCTTTAGCCCGCAGTGAATTGGAAAAGCATCAGATAGAAACTGACCTATACGGACTCTGCTGTATGTTTCACTGAGACACATTTTAATTAATCGAACTAGTTTCTTGGGAATACCAAATTCAATAAGAATATCATATAATACTTCCCTCTTAACCGAGTCATAAGCCTTTTTGAAATCTATGAATAACTGATGTACTGTACCCTTATACTCCCATTTTTTCTCCATTATCTGTCGAATACAAAAAAATCTGATCAATAGTCGATCTATTACGCCGAAAACCGCACTGATGATCCCCAATAATTTCATCTACGTACGGAGTTAATCTTCTCAAAAGAATATTGGACAAAATTTTGTATGACGTCAACAAAAGTGATATTCCTCGAAAGTTACCACAGTTGGTTTTGTCCCCCTTTTTAAAAATAGGTACAGGAGTACAGGAGTATATAGCATATAGTAGAGGATATAATTTTCATATATTTTACAAAATACGGTACAAAATAAATGTTTATTTCTGATTTTTATATTTCAAATTTGCCTTGTTTTATACCAGTGCTAGGCCACCGGCGTGATCTAGCGGTTATAAAATAGAACTCTTGCCTCAAAGCTGCGCTCGAGTATGGATTTAGCTCTGTTTCAGCTGGTTGAGTTTTCTTTTAGACTTTTCCCCAACTGTAAGGCGAATATCAATTCAATTCAATTTATTTTCGCCATTAGACATAAAGTTTTAAGCTTCGTCAGAATACAATTAAAACATATAATACATTTTAAAAACACTAATAAAAGAAACACTAAAATTTAAATAATACAATGAAAACATGAAATAATATGAAACTTTTAAATTAAAGAAAACAGTTCACTCTTAATGTATTAATTGTAACTAATTGCAATTAAACGTATTCCTTAAAAAAACAATTTCATACAAGTTTTTGTTGAAAAACTCAGCAACAGAATAAAAAGGATTATTTAATAACTAATTGTAAAATATAGCTTTGAAGCTATTGATTGGTAATTTATAGTATTGACTGGGGAGCTTATTATATAATTTCATCCCCATAATTGAAAAGTTTGTGTTGCTCTTGTGTAATCAACAATATTCATTATTAATTTGTTTACTGTTTCCAATTTCATGATCATGTATATTGGCCACTAATGAGTAATTGTCGATATATTGTCGAGTATGAAGTAATAGATCGTATATACATACACAAATTTATGATTGTTAAAATCTGTGATTGTCTGAAAATGGCCGACAATATTCCAGATAGTTAGATTTACATAAAATTATAATGGCTTTCTTTTGCAAAATCAAGACACTTCTAATTTTGGTTCCGTTCCCCCAGAAAATTAGGGCATATCGGATTATCGACTGAAAGAAAGAAAAATAGGCACATCTCAAAAAATTTTGAGAAACGAAACTTGTTAATTTCTTTAACAAATATAAAACTCTTGTTAGCTTTGTGCATATGTATTCCATGTGCTTATCCCATGTTAAACTGGAGTATATAAAAAGTCCTAGAAATTTTCTATAGTTGAGTCTGTTGTCCTTATTTATTAGATAATTTAGGCTAAAAGTTATGTTGATAGTTTTTTCTTGATTAAGCAAGAAACCATTAGATTCAAACCATAAAGCCATCTGTGATAGAATATCAAGTAATCCCAGCGAAACCTCGGGCTTATTTCGTCAAAATTTCACATCGCTATCATCAATTTTATTGACGCAGTTTGTACAGTGTCATTAAATAAACAATATAAAATCACCAGTGCTTCAATTAGTTTTAGAGCAAAAATAATGCTTTTTGAAAATATATCATAAAAGTTATTGAAATAATATTGGTATGCAATGAAACTAAAATTATATTGATGTATTTATTCTGTTATTTGATGATTTTTATCAACTGTCATTTTATTTTAGCGTCGATAGAATATATGTATCTGGCAAGATGAGGCCGAGAATTCGCCGTTAATTAACTTGATATTCGACGTATAGTCGGGAAAACCTCGGAAAATAGTCAAGAATCCAACTCGGTAAATAATCATCCCAAGCGGGAATTGAACACACATCCTAGCACAATAGACAAATGCGCTACCGCTTGAGCTAGGCCGGTGTGTGTGTATATTAAGTCATTTTTATCTAGGCATTTTGCCATAATTTATTTTATGTAGGCCTACTCGTAGTTTCATCTCTTTCAAGTGTAGAAACACTTATTCGATTTCTCTTAATGTTATTGTGCTTGCGTATATCGAATTTTAATTCAATGTCTTCGGAACGCTATCTTTTGCTACTCTCAAGGTGATAATATGAAGTGAGACTAGAAGAAAGGGACGTATGTCTGAAGTCCTGGACGTGAGATCAAATCTCGTTGTCAATATGGTGGCTTATGCCGTATTAAGATGTTAAGTGAGGTCTGCTAACATCACATCACTACAGATCTATCGTGCATCTGTTTAGTATCAGATAAAAGGAAACATACGTATTCCTAACTAGAACTCAATATTCATATTCACTATTCATATGCATAGATTGTATCAGTAATGTCGTATAAGTTCTAACACGCAGAGCATTTAATATTCAAAGTACCGACTATAACAATCTATGGTTCTGAATTATCTTTCATCTAGTGTCTTGATTCCTTCTCTGTACTATCCCCGTTGCTTGATGCAAGTAACTTGCTGATTCGAATTTCGAATTAAACAATATTTAAATCATTTCTGTTTACGAAAAAAGTAAGCCATGTAAGAAAACAGATGTAAGGCGAAAAATGAGAACAGCATCTCAGATGTAGTTGCAACCACTTTCGATTAGCTTATTTAAACTAAACATTTCATGACAACTATTAACCTATTCCTAGGCATAATAATGGCAATGGCCTTACTAATTACGCGGTCCCAGTATTATTATTTTTAGTTGATTATTTAACGACGCTGTATCAACTACTAGGTTATTTAGCGTTGATGGAATTGGTGATAGCGAGATGAGGCCGAGGATTCGTCATAGATTGCCTCAAATTCGCCTTACCGCAGGGGTAAACCTTGGAAAGAACCCAACCAAGTAAGAAGTCCAAGCGGGAATCGAACCAGCACCCGAGCGCAACTTTAGATCGGCAGGTAAGCGTCTTAGCCGACTAAGATGCGTCCCAGTATAAAGATTTTTTTGGCTAATGTATCGATAAAAATGCAAATGAAGCCTTGTACTGTTGTACGTTGCTGATGTACCTCTGCATACCAGAATTCAGATACATCTGAGAATCAGTAACGTGTATCTTTAAATGAGGAGCATAGTATCAAAGTTAGACAACTCCATTTTTTTGCGATTTCGAGATATTGATTGTTTCTCATAGAATTTTGTGTGCTGAATGCGATTCTTGAACTGTTTAGGTTCAAAAACGGACAGAACAGAGCGAAAATAGCACTTAATTGTGCGCTTTAGAATCAAAATGTAGACAACTCCACTTTGCCTTGGTTTCAAATTAGGACAATTCCTTCAGTAACCAATGAGAAGCCTACATTCGTACCACCTTTTCCCATCACGCATCGTGAATCAAACATGGCTGATTGTTTATATAATCGGTTTGTGGATGAATAAGGACTGTTTTACGTAAATTTACTTTGAAACCGAGTTAGAAGAGACTTAGATTCAAAAGTAGACAATTTCACTTTAAATATAGCCATATTTCGTTTGGTTTCAAAAACAGACAACTCCACTTTAAATATGGCTTCATTTGGTTTCAAAAACAGAAAACTTCATGACTTAGTTTCAGAGATGGACAATTTCACTTTTTAAACTTAAATTTCGACCTGAATATTAATTTTAATCACATTTTGAGACTGAAAAAAAATATTTCTATGGCCCATGAGAATGTTTAAAAAAATGTACGTATAATGGTGACATTCGTTTCCAAGGATCTAGTTTTTCTCCTCTCCTGTAAAAAAAAAAAAAAAAAAAAAGCAAAAGTGGATTGTCCAACTTTGATACCAAGCTCCTCAAATAATGTATGCTATTTATGCTTTAATATGAAAAAATGTTTTTTCTTTGAAAACTTGAAAATTGATTCAGAAAAATTCCAGGGCTATATAAAAAGCAGCTTTATGCATTTTACATCGACGTAAAATACTGTACACAAACATGTACACTGACTCATGTGACAAAAAGTATTTTTTGTCAAGTATAATAATTATAGGTACAAGGTATATAAATTTTCCTCTCATTTAAAGGCACGTAAATAAAACGTGAGTATTGATTATATTGGAATTGGCGGTAATGTAATGGAAGAAAGCCAGAAGGCATTATGACGCAACCAAAACATTACAATAAAATTTGCGTCATGGAATTTCATAATCTTGTCTCTTCTATCATCTTACAATTCAGGAATATTGAAATCTTCCATCCCTCTCCAAAAAATAAATAAATAAATAAAAGGACATAGAATTGTATTCTTGCAAAGTTTAAAACACGAATTACTTTATTTTTAAAACATGGTCTGTTCTTCCTACGCGAACTCGAATTCCTGAGCTGTAAACATTGCATCGTACTCATCTCGGTTCCCAGTCGCCCACAAACAAAAGAGTGCCGCGGGCTTTTGTACGGTTTCACACCTACGAATTCATAAGGTATATTTATTGGATTGCAGCCACACAGTATTTGGAAGATTTAAGTCCTCTTTTACAAGGGCGTTTCCAAGGTTACATGTTATGGGCTACATTTAATGCTCTGGGAAGAATAAGCACTGGCCAGAATACACCCACAATCACAAGAGAAAATGTTTATTCCTCTCGGCAGATGAGATCACAGGAGTAACAAAATGAGACTTTAGAAGAGGTCAGAAGTTTCTAATATGCTTCAATTTAACATAACATATATATATATATCATCATCGTCATCATCATCATCATCATCATCATCATCATCATTCTCATCACAGTCTCTTTCTATTGTTGAACTCAAGTATAATTTTTCGACAATGTGTCAAGGATTGGTTCCAACTTACTGTACATCCATTCCGCTCGAAAAGTTTGATTTTCTCATAATAAATTTTCGAAGAAAGTGATTAGCAATAAAAGATATAATGTTTCTCGTATTTTCAAACTTTATCTGTACTGTTAGTTTCGGTAGGTTTCGTTTTAATCCAATTGTATTATTGATAAAGCTTTAGGGCCGTATTCATAGACATTTTAGCGCGGGCTTCCGGTGGATGATCAGCGTTTTTCGTATTCATAAACCAGTGATAGCGATAGGATATGATTTGAATTCTGTACTAGTAACCAGTGGATAGCCGGGGCTAGCTTAGTACGCTCGTAGCGCGTGCTGCGAAATGTCTATGAATAGCACCCTTAGTTTTTAAACCTCGTATTTGACTCACTCTATTGCAAGTCATTTATATTTAGCCGCCTTTCTGCCTTCTTAGACGATAAGCTATGATCGCAGGATATAGCAACATCAATCAACTGTTATGATTTCATATTCGAAGCTATGTATTATATAATGCGGTTTATTAAACATTAGTTTGCGTTAATGTATCCGTAAATCTTCCCCAGAAAGAACTCTCTGATGTTCTACAGAAACAACTTCTTTCTAATATTTGATATAACTTACCATGGGGTTTTTGTCTTATAATGTATCATAATATATTTTATGCTCGACCATGCCGAAATGTAGTAATTATACACCTGGTAGCAGTCCTTTAATGCATGTCATTAAAGTACACCTATTCATTAAAGTTCAGGTTTTCGATTATTCTAGGATATGCAATCGAAAGACAACTAGCAAAACGTCACGCAGGCTGGAAATCCAATACTGTCGCAGAAGGTTATGTTCTGTTACTATAATAATTAGCGTTAATTGTAAATAATATTCAAATAAATTCAATTTGTCATCTCGTTTTTCAATGTCGAATTAAATTTCAAGGTTGTATCAAGTTTAACGTTTATCTTACTAGATTATATCAAGGTCGTCGACATTCGTTGCCCGGAAAAAATCAATACTTTCGCGTCTGCGCACATCTCACAATTTACGAGATTGCACTAGGTCAGTTCGCTCCCCAGTCACATAACAATAACATGAATACTTACGAATCATTTCAATAATTTCAAATTAGAGTCGAGCATAAAAAGTCGTATGAAACTTGCCTATAATGGTAATTAAGACGCTCGTATGAAAATTATGAAAAGAGAGCAAGCGAGTTTCATAAACATCCTCGCGTCTTAATTACTATCATTTTAGGCTCGTTGCATAATGTACTATTATTCTTAATTAATATATTCTTGATGCACCTGTCGTCTTAAATAACTCCGAAAGCGAATTTGTCATAAACTAGTTCGTTTAATCTTAATCAATATTAGTAATTTTGTGAGTAATATCTATAGCAGTAGTGGTACTAATAGTCGTCATCATCATCATCATCATCATTATCATTATCGTCATTATGATTTAAACCATATTGGTTTGTTCCGGTTTCAAGCATTTTAAAACTGGTCAATGCATCCCTTCTTCGGGCATCCAACATTTCTCAGTCATGTTGGCTGGCAGAGGAGTATCTTTTTCGGGATATGATAGTTGTCCATTCTATTTAAATATTCTAGCCAGTTTGCCCTTTTTTTACTTCTCTGGTGTAATATACTAGTAATTTTTGCTCTTTTCGTTTATCCTCAGTTCTTTTTCGATCATAAAGGGTGTAGGTCGTCACACTTCAAAGAAATCTCATCTTAGCAGCGTCGCTTAATTTGGTTTTGTCGTTCGTAAATGTCCTGTTTTCAAATTCGTATAGACGTGTGGGAATGATCATTACTTTATAGAATTTAAGGTGAGTTTCTCTCTTTGTTAATTTCAAATGTCGCCTAATGATTCCACATATATAGCTTATGATTAAACAAATTTATTTCCACATATTATATAGCCTATGGTTAAACTAATTTATTTCCACATATTATATAGCCTATGGTTAAACTAATTTATTTCCACATATTATATAATCTATGGTCGAACTTATTAATTTTACTTGACTTATTCCTATTACAAGAGACTTCATAGCCCAAATAGTTTGATGTGGTAACTTGTTCTAGAATTCTGTTGTGTATAACTATTGTGACTCTTATGGGCTTACTTCCTTTCCTACTTTTGTTTTCGTTGTCGATATTTGAAGAGATACTCTTTACATTTTCTATTCAGTGTATGGCCTGCTCTCTCTAATTTATTCTTCGAATTTGCAATAATGATCTGATCGTCAGCAAACAATTGTGTGTCGATTATGAAGTTATTAATTACAAAATTCCCTTAAGGTTTATCTGTCAATTCTTTTTGTCTCCGTCAATGTGCAAATTAAACAATGAGGGTGATAGAGGGTTTTCCTGTCGTACTCCACAATTCATAATTTCCCTGTTAAAATATTTCTTTCTGTTGCCATTTCAATTACAATTTTGTTATATATATATACAGGCTCTGTACGGTTTTAATTACTAGGTGTTGCGGTATTCCTTTATTTTGCACTAGCCGTACCCGTGCGCTCCACTGCACCCGTTAGAAATAAATATAAAGTAATTACATAATTAAAATAGGACAATTGATCCAGGGGACATTCGTGTTTGATAGAAGGATAAATCGTTTAATATGTTACTTCATTTAAATTGCATCCAAATAATTAAAATGCGATCATTTTGGTCCAGAGACACTCATTTGGTGCAATGACAATTCCTTTAACATGTTTCTTAATTTTTATTACATGCAACCATAGTTTAATGAAGATTGACATCATTTAGATTTAATGTGTATATTTTATTTTACTTGTTATAGGTTTCCATTGAATTATGGTAATAACTTAATTTTAACCCTTGTTTTCTACGTATTCAGTAAATGGCTCTTGGCCCACTATGGTTCTGAACCCTTCAAATAACTTAAATTATATTATATTATATTATATTATATTATATTATATTATATTATATTATATTATATTATATTATATTATATTATATTATATTATATTATATTATATTATATTATATTATATTATATTATATTATATTATATTATATTATATTATATTATATTATATTATATTATATTATATCAAAAGTTACTGCAATAACATTATAGCATTATGTCCATCTAGAGAAACTACATTTTCCAATGGTGAAATAATAATTAATTATACAAATCGGTTAATTTAGCTTCCGATATTACTTCATACAAACACAGAAACATTCTCTGTAGGCTATCTTTCATAGCTTTCGATTGTTGCTGTCCAAGGCCCCTTATAGACGAAGTCATTTGTTTTTTAATTCATTACACGGCCTTAGATGGCAGTTATTTTAATATTAAAACTCATTTATCTCATTAAATATCAGTCCTATCAAAATTTTTCAAGGAATAAAACTTATCGCAAATTATTTTTAAAGAAACGTTTGTTATGTAAGATTTTTCACAAAAAGCAATAATAAGCGAGATATTTCGATTTATTTAATTTATATTCCAATTTTCATCGAAATCCGTCCAGCCATTATCGCGTGAAAAGGTAACAAACATACAGACAAACAAAAATGTCAAAAAAGCGATTTTCGGTTTCAGGGTGGTTAATTATATATGTTAGGACCAATTATTTTTGGAAAATCGAAAATTACCAGAAAAATTTCGGCTACAGATTTATTATTAGTAGGGTAAACATTGGTAATTTCGTGGCAGTAGTTATTTCGTGATACTTCTTCTTTGCTCTTTTGTGAACTAACCAATGGTGTTACGAGATCCAAATTTCCGCTAAGGGATTGCATATGTTGTCCAGGTTCCAGAAACATACAGCTAAACTTTGTATGACTATTGTAGTTGCTTCAATGAGCTTTTATGTTTGGAGAGAGTAAGTTTGCGTCGACTTCTCAGGCATACAAATTTTGTGGATGTTTGTAATTACATTACAGGCTTATTACTAAAGGTAAGCATATGATATTTAGTACAAAGATTTATTGTATCTTCATGACATTTTAGGAAATGTTTTTGGAATTTTAGATACATCTGTAGTCGCCATATAGGCTTAGCTTTACTGAAAGAAATCTTAGCTGTTTGAGGCGAAATTTTGTTGAGCATTAAGTGTTACAATTTTTAAAATAGTATAAAATGTATTACAATAGGAATTTTAGAAATCTGAAGACAAGATGTGATAACAAAAAAGAAAACGGAGACGCAATGGGTTCAGTGTAGCTTCTGTGTGAATTGTTATCATGCTAAGTGTCAATGATAAGTGCTAGATGACTTACTTGCAAGAATTGTGACAGAAGATGGAACATGGCTCCACCATTTTGGACCGGAGACAGAGGCAGACAATGGAGTGGCATCATGCAAATTCACCAAAGAAATATAAATTCAAAAGAACACCTTCGGCAGGAAACGTTATGGCTACTGTGTTTTTCGTTTCAGAAGGACTTTTGCTTGTGGACATCATGCCACACGGAACCACCATTAATTCTGACGGGTATGTTGCAACTCTCAAGAAACTTCAAGTTAGACTGAGTCGTGTTCGACGACATCAGGAGAAGCAGGATGTTCTGCTATTTCACGACAACGCACAGCCATATGTCAGTCACAAGACCACAGACCAGATCAGAAAATTCGGATAGACAACACTGAAACACCCGCCTTACAGTCCTGAACTGGCACCGTGCGATTACCATCTCTTTGATAAACTGAAGGATGCCTTCGCGGAACGAGGTTAGAAGATGACTCCCTTGTGCACGCTGCTAAAGAGTGGCTCAGACGTGTTGGTCCAGACTTTTACCGTGCTGGTCTACAGGCCCTCGTTCCTAGGTTACGTAAGGCAGTTGAAAGGGACAGGGATTATGTGGAAAAGTGACATTTTGTTCCTTAATGATGTATCTACATTCTGTGAAAATAGCAAAGCTGTAGGATAAAAATATAATTTTTAAACAAACGTTATGCATTACTTTTGGAGTTACCCTAGTAATATGGGCTATAGTAAAGTCCGTAATAAAGATGTTCACCCTTTCAGGGCAAAGAAGTTCACTTTTCAATTTCAATTTTTACTTTGATTTCATTCTTATTATGTGTTGATATGTATTTCTATGTTTTCTTGCTATGAATATTAGACGGAATTACTATGTTTGAAGTCTTGTAACAATAAATGAGAATTTCAGTTGACTTTAATGAATTTTTCCACAATTCTTCTACCTCTCACGAAATTATCAATGCAATATCACGAAATTACCAAGGTTATCACGAAATAACTAACCTTTCAGCTTAAGGTGTAAAAGTGGTTTTTTGCACATATTCAAGAACGTATCCAATCGTTTATGTCTCCAGATTTGTACAGCAAGTTATCGTCTTTTAGATGAAAAAATCGGAATAAGGATATATTTACACATTTACATTTTAAATTAGTTTTCATGAAATTATCACGAAATTACCCATGTTTACCGTATAGGGTAAGGATATGGATATTGATACAATACGGATCACGCTAAGATTACCGTAATTTTCTACAAGACTATTGTTGGTAGAACTGTCTTAAGCAGTGTGTCAAGAAGGAGGATCCTTGTGTTTATCGTGTGAGTTTCAGTACAGCTGTGCCTTTCATTGAAGCTCTACAATTTATTTTGCATAACAAGGTAAATACTTGCACATGGAAGATACTCAACTTATAAAACTGCACAGTATTTAAGTTCCTGGTGTAGCTTCAAACATAGCAGAATCATTTTCCTTTTTATGCAGTCTTATGTTGCCTTGAAATAGACGGCTGTAGGTGCAAGTGCTGTCACCTATTGTTGCATTGTAACAATGAATGATCCCCATACATTTAACATTACTAAAGTACAATATGGATCAGTAGTCTAGGTACAATATGGATCAGTAGTCTAGGTACAATATGGATATAGCCTAGTAGTACAAATGGGATCGGGAGAAGTTAGACGATTATTTTTTGTTGTTATTATTTTGATATATAGTCCTACGCGTATATTTTATATATTACAATTTTTTTTCGTTTTGTTGTTGGTTTTAATATTTTTTTCTTACATGTTCATGGTTAGATGTCAAGGATAAAAACAGAATCTAAATGCAGACGAAAGTGGAAGTTAACGGTGATGAACACTGCAATTAAGAGCGTCAAGGGAGGGTATTTGTTTATCCGTGAGGATTTCGAGTTACTTTTACCGCACTCCATAGAAAACTGAAGCTTGAAGAACAGAGAGCTACTGGGTGAAATCTCCGTGTAGGAGATGCAGTAGTCTTGGTTTAACACTTCTTCAGGTGAGGCAAGCCGCATTTAACTTCGCAGAGGGAAGTCAGGTGAAACACCCATGGAATATGGAGAACAGAGTTGCAGGGATTGATTGGTTTCTCGCATTTCTAACGAGGCATACAAATTCGAGTGTAAGGGAACCCGAGTGTCTATCACGTGCCAGAGCTCAGGGATTAAATAGGCAATCAGTTGCGCATTTTTTCGGCAACTTGAAAGAAGTTACGGACCAATTTGAATTGTGTGACAAGCCTTATAATGTGTCCTTTATGGATGAGTGTGGTTTTCCACTTAATACCAGGCCTTCTAAGATAGTATGTCAACAGGGAAATGAAAAGTTGTTGCTATTACCAACGCAGAAAGAGACGAAAATGTAACCATCGTTGCATGTTGTAACACATCCGGTGGATTCATCCCTCCAATAGTCATTTTTGAAAGTGTTAGGAAACACCCAGAATTTCAGGACAGCTTTCCTCCAGGCTTGATAGTGGCAATGAGCGAGTCAGGGTACATAAATGAAAATCTATTCTTGGCATGGTTGAATCACTTCAATACATACAAAACCCCAGGCAGAGTCTTGATAGTTCTGGACAATCATTCAAGCCATGTGAGTTTGCAAGCCTTGGAATATTTTCAGATGAATGAGATTAATTTTTAGAGTTACCACCACATAGCACTCATGTCTTACAACCATTAGACAGAACATTGTTTAAGTCAATGAAGACCAAATACCATAAGAATGTAATTGAATGGATTCTTCCAAATGAAAATCTGTCGAAGAAAAGATTCTGTCCCATATTCAACATGGCTTGGAACAGCACGGATTCCGTAGGTGCAACTGTTAAAAGGTTTTCAATGTACTGGGATATTCCCATTCAACGATGACATTGTTCCGGAGGAAAAATTTGAACGTCTGCATTATAATCAAATAATGATGCCGAAAATAATGCTGGTCATGCAACCTCTAGCACTAGTAGACCCCAAACCTCTGGAGAGTCCTCAAGCAGACACAAATGCGACCAAGCCAATAGTTTCAGGAACTGGATCACCCAACAAAACTAGCGGCAATTTCTCAAGTGACAACTTCTCAAGTCATAAAAATTGTTTTTCGTCACCAGAGGATACCATAAAACATTTGTTGCCTTTTCCACCTAGAGTCGTGCCGAAAACGGAAACTGCAGACCTCTGTCCACTTTCCTTCTCCACAAAATATTGACACCACTCGTGTTAAGAGATGTGGCAATGAAACCACAAATAAAACCAAAATCCAAGGCGAGAAGCGCAACAGTGCTAAAAGGAAGTGTGTTGGTGTCATCAAGGAATCACCAAAAAGAAAAGATGTCTGTGGATTCTCTTTGCTGAATTATTATAGTCCGGAATCCATAAGGAAAGAGGGCTGGATTTGTTGTCAAGGGTGCCAAATGTGGTATCATGAAATCTGTGTAGGTAGAAAAGGTAAAAAAAAAATAGTTTATTTGTGGCAAATGCCAGTGATTCTATATGTACTATGTAGGGATCCGAATTGTACCCACTGAGGGACATTATGGATCATTTTGTGTTAAATGTAATTTATTTTTCAGTGCTTAACTTAAGTGAAGTAATTTTGTTTAAACACTTGTATCATATCAGAAAATGTGCAAAGATTATGTAAACATAAAATCATAATGCACAGACATGCATGTTGGTTGGAACAATAAAATCTGTCTTTAGTGATCCATAATGTACCACCTTATCCTAGATTCTTTTCATACAATTTCTCTTTTTACTTTGCCAAATGCCTTCTGGAAGTCTATGAAGGCTGTATATGTAGCTACATTATGTTCTCTGCGCGTCTCAATTGACTAGGTAATAATGGTAATATTAGCAATGATAGTGGCAGCAATCGTGGTACAGTGTTAATGCTAATAACAGCAATGATTGTGATTGCAGTAATACTAAGAGCAGTAATAGTAGTGATAAAACTGTTTAAGCAGCAATTGTAGTAGTGCAAGGTAAAATTGTATATTGTAGCCATCACATGTTACCATATTCTTAAAAACTATTCAATTTAATTTCAAGTCTTTGTAATTAACTACCGATTAAATATGTAACGCATGTATAAACAAAGAAATTCTGAACCCTGCATTTGGGCTACAATTAAATTTGTCATTTCTCTTATTTAGACTGACGCATTTGGCTTCCTTCCAACTCCTTGCTTCAGTTTCGAATGTCCGTGGGTCAGGTGTCGAGGACTTCTCAGTGATGTTTTTTTACGATGGGCAGCTGACAATTTACACGCAGTATGTGATATTGCTGCTTTTTAACAAGCCTGTTTTAAACAATAATTCTTTGTCTTTAAAAGTGATATTATACAAGCTGAAATTGCCTATTCAGTGCAGAGACGTTAGATTAATGCATACGAACGCATAAAATGTTATAACAAGTCTTATTCTAAACAGAATTGTTAACTCGTCCTTCTTAGGAATGCAGCTCACAAGCAAGCAGTTATGTACATACTTCTCGTCACTTTCATTCGCCAGGATATATTACTTATTAGATAGTATTTAATAAGGACATTCTGTTTAGAATAAATTATTAATTTCGAACGCTCTTATGCAAATTTATACCTATTCTACGTAGAACATTCTGCATTGTACATAATTCAGCACTAAATACTTAATAGTTTGACATTTTACAGACAAAATTTAAACGTTTCGTATTATTTCGAGTGTAAAGGGTTAGTTAAACGTCCCGCACCACCTAAAGAACTTTTGAAGCATGTGGTTCAGTGGCATGAAACTTGGTGTGTGGAGATAACCATATACTAAGAACTCAATAATGATATTACTAGACTTCGAGACTTGGGACCCGATACAATACGTTTACTGTGCATGTACTGTAGGTTGTTGACTCGCTGCAGGTAGCGAAAAGTAGAGATGTGTTCGGGTAACAACGTTGCTGTTTAGAGTATGGTAGTATGGGGAAACAGACACATATGTACATTCTGAAAGTAAATATACGTTACACAATGACAATGTCAAAAGAATATGAAAAGCTTTTATTCTCCTGTCTTTTATAGCCATCTGTGTTTAATTATACATAGTGTTAATGGTGGAAATAAGCATGTAGCAATTTTAATTTCTTCATTTATCCTATTGGTCGTCTTTAGGAAGTGCAGTTACAGTACCGAATTGCAATGTACTACAAGGTACATTCTCAGTGTCTCAAACGTAAATATTTTTCGATTATCTGCTAAACACAGCTTGTACTGTGAAAAGCTGCGCTCTATGTCGCATGACGTGATAGGAGCAAAACGAAAAAGTCTAACATCATTGCAGTCTCTAAGAGACAGTCCTTTATTCTCGGGTGACTCTATGTTCACTAATTTAAAGTTCCATGTCCGTTATTTTTACATAAAATTGATTTCCACTTCTGTTTTACACGTTCAGTGACCGGTGTACTAGGTGTCTTATTAATTCTCTGTGTCATTTCCTCAACTAATTTGAGGGCTTCCGGCATCTCTTGCTCTGACTTTTCTAACCGTGTAATAGTTTCAGACACAGTTTGAAAATGGGTTTGTATGAAAACCAAATTATTCGTCAGAACCTTCAAATCTAGAGCTTTAATTATTCTGATTGCAGAACAGTCGCCACTCAATGTGTTGATTATCTGCACAATTGTACGGGAGCATTTGGCATAATAAATAGCTGCATTAAGCCATGTACCCCATCCAGTAACAAAGGGCTCAGGAGGCAGAGGAAGAGTGTGTGCTAGTCTCTTGAATTTTTCAACCGTCTTTGCGTATTTGTTGGCATTCATACTACAATATCCCCCCCACCACTATACGCTTTACCACTATACTCAGTACGTCGTTATGCTGATTTCCCACTGAACTGCTCTATTGGGTCCGAAGTCTCGAAGCCTGGATATTACCTAGTTTTTTCTACTTCCGGTTTAACCGGAAGTAACTTCAATTCTCTTATTTTAAATGGCACACCCAATATATATATATATATATATATATATATATATTAATAATGCTCAATTGAGATCTTTTTAAAAAGTGCCCACACTTTATACTTTTGTACAAATTCAGTGTTGCTAAATCAAGGAAACAGAAAAGTCTAGGTCTAACGAATAATACGAGTAAAACGCTTCTTTTGTTTACTGTGATTTGACTGTCCTTTGTTTATAACCATGGAGTAGGGTAAAATGCTTCTTTTGTTTACTGCCATTTGACTGTCCTTTGTTTATATCCATGGAATACGGCTATGGAAACAGACAACGATATCATCGAAAGGCGGCGATTTTATTTAATGGTATGCATAAATCCTAAATCTCTCTGCAGTGCATACGAAGGGAAGACATACGTCACTCTTGATAGCGATTTGTTCGTCGGATAGGGACAGCCTGGCGTCCCTCTTAGGCTATGTACCGGCACCGGGTTTCTCCTTCTCACTTCCTCATCTTTATCATCATCCTCACCATTTCCTACACTACACTACGAACACTTACACATACATTCATCCAGTATACGACATAACTCTCCACATGTACACATCATGCACAGCGTGGCCCGCCGAAATGGTGTGCAACTTGAAAATGGATCACAGCCCTGCCATCTATCCGCAATATGCGGAATCCGAATCTCTTTATGAAGTGCATAGGCAATGTATACATTCATACACATACTTATGCGCTATGTATGCTAATGACCATTTTATTTAGAATTGTTATCTGTCAATATCCATTTGATGAAAAATGATACTAGAGATTTATCTAAATATAAGTATTATTAATATATTTGTAAATAACGGTATTACGGAAGTATGTAGTTTATACACCTTTGCTAAGTTGTGGTAGCCTCTGTGTGGAATTGATAAATAATTTTAGTCTGAAGTTAAGGAAGAATATATTTTTCTATGCGAAACTTCGAAAATTTGGCGCTGCCATAAGAAAGTGACAACATAGACCTATTATTCAGCATTACAATCTCGTTTAATTTTAGAGTACATAATAATCACATTATTTCAAGGTGCAGTAAAACAAATATCACTATTATTTTTTCGCACTGTGTAAACATGCTCATTTTTTCCCACAAATCACACTTGTCACATTCACGAAATATACATTAGGCCTATATTCTATTAATCAGCAAATAAATGGAACAAATTTATATATCTGAAACCCAATTTCAACGACAAGAGGACGGGTTGTATGTAATTCACTATCTTTAGAAAATGTATTTTAATTGATCCACTTAAAGTAGTGTTTTCATAATGACCGCGTAAAATGTGTGAGAAAGTGTTCGCCATTTCACATATCACCAATTATTTTTACATGTATTCCCTTCTGCGCATACCTTCTTGGTCGCCTGATGTATTTGGTACATTTCTGTTTTTATTTACATGTATTTTCTATCGTGTTCTGTATCTAACCACTTGAAGATTTGAAGTAAATAAAAATCTATAGTAGGCTTACCATTTTCGTGAAAATTGTGTTTTTATTGGAATAACAATTTATGTGCCTAGCCCTATAACATAAATAAGAATCAAAGTTCATACTTGTTCCTTTAACGTTTTCTTAGGCATCTATATATGACGAAAAGTGTATGTACCATTAGCTTCAACGTATATTAAAACTCACTTTCCTCGAAAACTTGAAAATTACACTTAGATTCTTATTTGCTTGAAGTCCTAATTTAGCTATTTTTTATTTACGTTTTATATGTATGTATGTATGTACTCGTATGTACGTATGTATGTATGTATGTTTGTACTCGTATGTATGTATGTATGTAGGTATGTATTCACACTGCAAATGGGTAAATACCCGGTGGCAGTGGTTACTAATTACACTCAATAATGACAATTAATAATAAACACGATTAATAAAAAATACAATTAATAATAAATTAATGATAATAGTACTAATAATAATTAATATTAATAATAATTAATAGTAATAATAATAATAATAATAATAATAATAATAATAATAATAATAATAATAATAATGAGCATTCTAAATTAATGAAGCACGATCACTTAAAATAACATTTAAAGTAAATCTAATTTGTATCTTAACCCTAAGTTCGAACTAAAACCCACGAGTATGATGTGTTCATACCTGCACGAGTACCTTTCAGCATTACACTCATTTCGCTAACAACTCACTCACTGCACTAGAACTACTACACATTTCACTGATACTATCCTGATTTCACTAACACTTCAAAAACATTTCACTGTTCAAATACTTTGCACTACCACTATAAACTATAAAACTTCACTGACAAAAACACACTTTACTTACACAACACACTTTACTGACAAAACACAATTCACACTTCACTGACACAACACACTTCTTCACTGATACAATATTTCAAATAAAAAGCATCAATTACACACTTTAAATAATGTATATAATATACTACCGTCTATTAGTAAAGTCCTTAACTCTATTTTTAAATACTTTTTGGTTATTGGTAAAGCCATTAGTAAGTCTGCATTATTAGAATGTTATATTTTATAGTTTTTATTATGAAGTCGTGCTTGCGAATTCGGCTTTATGAGAGGATTACGCTGAATATTTCGATTTTTTCTATCATTATTAGCATAGATAGTACTCAATCGTAATATTATCACCATCTGTATAGCTCTGAATAAAACTTCGAGAATATTTCACCTCGACTATTCATCACTGTGACGAATGGCTCAATGGTAAAGATTCCTTAAGAAAATTTAGAAGCTAAATTGTTTTGTAATATCATCACCTTCTTGTATAACCTCTTACAAAATTCTGCCTATCACCATCTTATAATCACATTAATCACAATTTATATAATTAATTTTGTGAAATATAATCAGATAAGTCACGTGCCACAATACGATTTGTTATTCAGCTATCACATCGTTCATCTTGCTTCTTTCTCTCTGGTCTTCAAGGTCGGGTATGACTCAAAAACTGTCCGGATAGTCTTTAAAATTTCAGATGAATCCCTTGCACCTGTTTCCGGAACATCGGCTTGTTAGTCTGCATCCGTGCTTAAAAATAGACAGTGACAATATCTTGTACATTCTTAGTGTATTAAACAACCGTGTTGCTGTTAGGTGATAACATCTGTAAGAATTGATACGCCCCTCCCCCGACTGTCAAAACCGCACAATACTGTCTTATAATAAAGGAGTCATAAATCACAGCTGGCCAGAAGATGTCTGCAGCAAAACCCGCCGCATGCCTAGAACATTCTAGTCATCGCCGACCTCTAAGTGAGAAAATAATAAATTATGAAGGAAACATCTTACAGAACAATAAAATGCATTACCTAAGTACATGCACCTTATTAACAGCCTGCCCAAAACGACACATTCAAACGTCCGTCTCGTAGCTACTTTAGATTAGAACATAACTCTTGCTTTCGTTATTACATCTGCAATTTGAAAAATAACATTAGAGTCATTGAATGTCACATACTTCCTTATTATAGTACGTATTAAGGAAACAATTAAGATAACGACTACATCAAGTAAATGTTTACTGATTTTGCATTCTTACGGGACATGATCTTTTTCAAAGGCATAGGATTCTCACTAGGTTTTCTATGTTGGTAGCTCGGGTTCGATTCCTGGCAATTTCAACCGGAATTTGAGTGGACAAAGACAATGTTGGTAGTAGGTTTTCGCGGAGTGCTCCTGTTTCCCCCACCGGTATTCCATCATTGCCGCATTAATAATAATAATAATAATAATAATAATAATAATAATAATAAAATCATCATCGTCATCATCATTTGCTGTTATGTAGTTGGCCTCCTATGGTACATCATGGGCAATGCCTTCATGGAAGCTGAAAGAACTACAAACTTCGGCGCGTTACCCACTAAACAGGGTCGCTTGAGTCAATGGCGCAAGTCAAGTGCCCGTCATTAGTTTTAAAAGAAAGCATAAAGTGTGCATCGAACTCGATTTGAAATTGATATATTCGAAAGAATTCTGTTCCCAGTAGTATCTTCCAGCACATCTCATATATAGGGAGCGGATTTTTATGTGCTAAAAATTAAAA
This sequence comes from Periplaneta americana, assembly GCF_040183065.1. Classification (NCBI taxonomy): domain Eukaryota; kingdom Metazoa; phylum Arthropoda; class Insecta; order Blattodea; family Blattidae; genus Periplaneta; species Periplaneta americana. Next base: position 134,564,851 of record NC_091117.1, on the reverse strand, counting down.
TATATTTATTTTTATGTGCTAAAAAGTACGAAAATATTTGCTAAAAATAAAAATATATATATATATATTTTTTTTTAAATATGACAAAAATACCTTACTTAACTCACCAATCACACTTGAGTATCAGTTGCTACTAGTTGGCCGAGAATTGCAGTGAACAACAAAGGTAATTTCCAAATTCTCCATCACAAATACATGCCCATTATCTCTGAACAACGACTTATACTGTGAAAACGATCTTTCCACATCACAGGACGTCACACGTGCATATTTAAAGAGAGGAATGTCCCAAACACCTACACCGCCAATTTCACCTACAGGCACACCCTCCAATACTTGAGCAACTTCACACATTTTTTTATATCCACTGTTTTGCCGTGAATGCACACGTGAAGCAGCGGCAATGTGCTTGTTTCCAGACAAATGTTGGGTTACCTGAGAGCTCTGATCTGCACTTGCTGATTTACCACATGGTTGGCAAAATAACACTTTTCCGTCGGTAGTAAAAATGCTTTTAGATTCATCTACATATTGCTGTAGACGCGATCTTAAATTCGATTTGATTTTAGGCATCTTAAGAGGCTAATATACACACGTCTTAACGTAAAAAAAATGTTTCTAGCTACTGACTGACAATGTCGGAGAAAAGCTTCCTATAGTGACGCCACCACGTCTACAATACGCAGCTTATGCTTATGGTCCGATAACGGGGAATCACAAGATGTATTTCCTCACTTCATAGACATGAACGAGAGTCGAGAGATTTGTTTAAATTAAATAATGTTTATATCTGAGCTCTTATCCGTTGTGTTTCACAAACAAAGCGCGGAATGAAATCATCTTCAGCAGCAATAAACATTCCTAATTATGTGTTGCAAAATCTCTCCATCTTGTCCATGTTAATTTATTCTCATATAATAACACTGATATGCTACCTAGCAGTTCTCAGAACTTGTGGCGATACTATTACAAAAATGGATCACGGATACACCAAACAGCCCATAGAAACACGAAGCAACCAAGAATTCTAAAAAAGATAACGTATTTCTGAGTGATATAATTGATTTAGTTTTAAAATATTTAAAAGTTCTTGTAAAAAAATTATTTAAGTAAAAAAACTCCAAGGTTTATGTGTTTAATAGATTTCATGAAAATATGTATTTACATTTTTTTTTGTGAAAATATGTGTTTTTATGCGAAATAAAATTCGGGTTTTAAACTTGAAACTTGACATTCGGAATTTTTAACTTTGATAATTGTGTTTTATCACACGCAAGAAAAATATTTAATTATATAGGAATCCCCTCCTTAGTCATATATCCCGGCTGTTAAACTCCGTTCCTTTTGGCGAGAAACAGTCAGGCTAGTGACTGGACTACGGTTGCACAATAACTGTTGCAACTGTAATAACGTTATATAATAAAAGAGGAATTTTGTTTGAGGTAAGCGGTCGTGACCTACCAGAAAGTACTACCATGGGTAATATTTTGAAGAGGTAAAAGGTAAAACTATCTAGAGAATTGAACACGGTTCGTTTCAAGTGCGAAGCAACGTGAAGTCAACCAAAGCTGATTCCTTCCTGCAAAAGTCAAGGTATCACATCTTGGAGGTATATTATTACATGACGAACTTTACGATTTAACTTGCATATAGGCCTGCTACAAATTATCGTGTTCAATATTCGTTCCTAACTAAACTGTTTAAGAATACAGAAGTTTGTTACACACTTTTATTATTCTTACATTTCTTGTTTAATCATAACAGAATTTCATTAACAGATAAATCAAATACGATATCATAAATTAACAAGGTATAAATATGTTATTTAGAAAAATAATATAGAACAATGGTAATAATAATTTAGCCTATATTACAGTGTAATCTTAAGCAGGTGTGCGTTATGGTTTTTTAAAGAAACAAGTTCACACTAAAAGAGAAAAAAAATTGTGGAAATCCTAATTAAATCAAGGGATTAAATTTCGCGATGGAGTTGACTTATTACTGAAATATAAACAAAAATATGAGCGAATATTGGCTATTTATGACATGCTCATGTTTTAACCACCACGTACTGTACATAAAAACTTCAGAGATCAACTCTCACCAGTTAATTATAGTACGCAGAATCACGTAGCTAATTCCACTCTAATTCGTTTTAGTTTGTGTTATTTAGGTTACATAATTTATGGAAGATTAATATCTACAGTCATATTTCTTTCTCTTAATCTTATCTCTACAGTCGTATGTTGACAAAGCGACAAGGCACTTCATTACGTCTTTATGTTAACCAGCAGATACTTCTTTTTTCTTTGGTGCGACAGCTGGTGGAGAGATCATGTAGATGAGCGACTTCTGACGTCACGTCCACATGCCTCAGCTAAAGTGAACGATTAATCAACCAATACGGAGTAAAGTGTGATCAACACGATTATCTCCTCCCAGCCGTTGTAACTGGCGCACGAAACCTGGATTACTCTGTTCAGTGTACTTAGAGAGCATGATGAAAATTGTTCAGATTGTCAATCAATATAGATAAATACAATATAATATTTGTTACTCAGTCAAATGACAAATCAATGTAAAATAATGACTTATATTATATAGTCATTAAGTTTTAAACACATAAATTACATATTGCAAACGTTTTCGCCCATTCAGGCATCTTCAGGCACAATTATACAATATCTCAATATCAAACTGTATAGTCATTACATTGGTGGTAGATAAACTGTTTAAAATTAATTATGTACAACATCTCCATACTTAAAATGTAATGTTACAGGTCATAAAATTAAAATAATATTAAAATTAGAAACAACGTAGTGTTATGGCTTAGTGGATAGAGTGTCAGCACGTAGTGCTGAAAACCTGGGTTCGAATCCCGGTGCTGGAGAGAATTTTTCTCCGCTCCACCGATCCTTCATCATATGATAACGCAGAATTTCTGTACAGATATATCATATGTAGTTCGGTACATCGCAATAATAAAGTAAAAGGAACTGATGAGGACATATTAACTAAGGATTTATTTATAGCGATAACCGTATAATATTTAATTTATAATCTGAAAGAAGGAGAAAACTGTAATGTGTAAGGAAACAGTTAAATAATATCACCTCTGATTGAGGTTCTGGCTTATAATGTACAGTACATCTATTATCTTATCAGTCAGTACGTCTCACTTGACGATATGTGTCAGAGGAGGAACAAATTGTTTGTATACATCTGAAGTCTGATTATATATTTAGTGTAACATGTTACTAGTCAGCGATGTATGTAATGAAAGGGAAAAAGAACTAGCCTCCCTACCCCATTACCTCCTATCTTAGTTCATGAATCATATCATATTGGTGTCACGTGTGAGGTTTCAACCTGTCTTCGGATAGCTAGTTGACTAAGCAACAAAACCTCAAAATAATTAATCCTATTGTCACCGAAACAAGATTTTGTTCTAATCTATGTTGCTGTTTGTGACGACAGTCATGACGACGACGACGACGACGACGATGATGATGATGATGATGATGATGATGATGATGATGATGATGATGATGATGATGATGATGACGATTATAATAGTCGTGATAGTGATGGTTTAAATTTCCATTTGCTAGTCTATATTGATGGGTTCAGAGTTCTGATGAAGAGATGAATGTCCATCAGTTTTTTATTAAAAAATCTCGTTATATTCGTTGACCATAAAGTGGTCTCCGGAAGTGTAAGTTGTCACAGTAGTGAGATCGCATTTTGCGTTACATTTTTTGTTCATAAACCAGTAAAACCGCTGGCAATGTTTACCCTGTTTCTTTTCAACAAGAAATAGATACATGCTCTGAGACTTCCATAGAGTTCAAGGTAACGAACAGATGTTGAAAATGACCACCTAGTGAGGAGCAGCTGTCCTGCTTGCGTTGCGCAACAATAACGTTGATTTGTACTGCTGTTCGAAAACACACGACAGTATTATTTTAGAGTTAAGACGTACTCACTTCATTCTTCAATGTAAAAACTCAACGATATTTTATTTATATTAATTTTTAATCAAGAGTTTTTTTATATACTTGAAGGAGTTAAGGCCCCTGTAATCCTATATTTTGGAATTCGTACATTTACATTAGACCAGTGGTTCCCAAAGTGTGCTCCGCGACAGTACTTGTGAAAGTTACTATATCGGGAAGGCTAGATGACCAGATCTCACCCTTGCGTGAGCTGACCTTCGAGCTTTTGTAAAAAATACGACTTTCTTTTTTCAGTTAAGGTAGTCAATTCTACTGAAAATTTTTGTCTACTTGACGAGGGTGGCGAGTTATTAGTCAGTTAGTTCTTATCTGCTTGGTGTGTGTGAATGTTTGCAGTTTTTTGTCTCGAAATCAACCGTCTAAGAATAAGTTTTTGTAAATGTGTTCGGAGACTTAATGTCTTAAATGTAAAATAAATTTGATTGACAATGTTATTTAGTCAGCAATAAATTTTTACACGTATTTTTAAAACGAAACGAATTTTGTCCATTGTTACGCACACGTTCTGCTTCTGCTCCTTTTATTGTGAAGTCAGTTTTTATTCATTCAGTACGAGCAGGCTTATGTGAGGTTTTCGTGTTAAACTGTGTGTTAATAACCACGTGTCTTTGATTACGAACATAACAATAGTAATTTAATATTACGAATAATTTTAATTTTCATATTATACAGTGTCGTCTCAATGGATCGGTGACGTATAAGAGACAATAAACATGACAGTTCTACAAATTCAGAAACTAGTCGATTACTTTGTCATGTATCACATTCCAATGCTGCTAATTTAAAAAACGGGCGAATGAATCAAAAAAACAAAAACAAAAATATGACGAATCATATATGGCTCCTGGATTTAAGTATAGCTGCAGGCAATAAAATTGCTCCGGACGCCCTTTGTGTGCTGTGTAACAAAGTGTTAAGTAACAGTTTTTTTATTGCCCGCAAAACTCCGTAGACATTTGGAAACAAACCACACCGAATTTAAAAACAAGAACATTCATGTTTTCCTAAGTAAACTTGAAGGGTTAAAACAGTGTCAGAATACGTTGGTGAAAAGTGCGAAAACCGACAATGAAAATGTTACAGAGACGTCATACCGGGTGAGTTGTGAGACTAGGAAACAACATCATTCTTTACATTAGCAATTTGAAGCTATTCTTTTTTATAATTATCCATATATTTATTGAAAAAATAGACGCAGTTTATAAATACTACTGCATGTTTATGAACTCATGGCTATGCATGATAATAATTAATATAGTTGTAGACATATTGTCGATGGTAAATGCGTACAGAATATAAATATGGAAGCGTATTAAATTTATATCTATATTTATCTAGCGATTAAATTAATTGAATTTAATTTGAGAAACCGTGAATTTATTTTCGAGTAGAAAGAGATCCGCGATCAAAAAGGTTTGGGAACCACTGCATTAGACAGATACAATTTGAACTTCACATGACGTAACTAGTGTCCTGCACATACTGTACTTACAACATGAAATTCCAGAGTTTTGCTTCATAGAGTTTTCATAGGTAAATTTCTTTTCCCTCGTTTTGGGAGCTTACTAATGTTTTTGCCAAAAAAAAGCTGCAATTCTAGACTTGCATAATGGATTACCCAAAAATTTAATTAATTCTGACTTTCTTAAGAAATTTAGGAAAGTTTAGAGTGAAGCTCCAGTTATTGCAGATGGAAAGTTTCTCATTGAGGGACCACAGGTTGAATTCAGTAGATCTCTTCTATCGCTAAATACAGGAAGTGTAGATGTTGCTCGAAAAAGCATAGGCCTATACAGATCATGGATGTCACTAATCAAGTAAAGATCTCGTGTCTACACTATATAATGTGGTAAAGTAGAAGAAACGTCTTCATACACACTATTCTAGCATCCTCTATAGGATACAGCCAGGCGTAAATATGTTAAGCACTGATGCTTGCTTTTCCCCAGAATTTAAAGGGGATTAAGCTAACAAATAAGTAAGTGTAATTTCACACTTGCCTCTCGACTACTTGTGTAGTCGCTGCAGATGGGGAGTATAATGGGCTAACTTCTTAAACCTCAATATTTTGGGTCATTTGTATATTGTCCTATTTAATAATTCTGTCTACACGGCACCAAACTCTGTAATCGGAAATCATATCAGTAGGTCTAGGCCTATTACTCATTGGTGCGTATAAAATTCTCTTGAATATAACCCTGGAATGATGTTGGTGACAAAGATGAAGAAGAGAAAGAAAAAAAATGTAATTATCTTCTTAAACCTCAATATTTTGAGTCATTTGTAAACTGCCCTATTTAAAAATATTTCAGAATTCTATCTACACTGCATCTAACTCTGTCATCGGAATGATATTGACGAAGAAGAAGAATAAAAGTAAAGTAATATCAGTAACAATATGGCTTAGTATAATTTTGATGTACCGAAGTACATATGATACTTCCATGCAGGAATTCTGCGTTACCATATGATGAAGGATGGATAGAGCACAGAAAAATTCTCTTCGGCACCGGGACTCGAAGCTGGGTTTCCAGCTCTACGTGCTGACGCTTTATCCACTAAACCACACCGGATTGCAGTTCCGATGTCGGATCGAATCCCCTCAGTTTAAGTTCTATCTCTCAGTTCACCCTCATGTACTTTGTCACAGAATATGTGACAGTGAAACAATGTCCATTTCACTATATACAGAAGTGCACTCATTACGGGTGACTAAGTGGCCGGATCCCACGGAATGAGCGCCGTATTGAATCACTGATTCTTCTTCTTCTTCTTTCTTGGCGCTACAGTTCATTGTGAACCTTGGCCTCTTCCACGATTTTCTCGATCCTGCGAAATTGCTTTCCAATTCCTATATCCCATCTTACATATGTCTTCCTCAACTCCATCCAGCCATCTTATTCTTGGTCGTCCACGGCTTCTTTGGCCCCCAGGATTTCCATTTAATATCCTTTTAGGAATTTCTACGTCATTCATCCGTGCCACGTGCCCAGCCCACCTTAATCTTGCTGCTTTTACTATTCTTCTAATAGGCGGATTTTTATAGATGGAATACAACTCATTATTATATCGCCTTCTCCATCTTCCTCTCTCGAATACTGGGCCAATTATTTTACGGAGTATCTTCCTCTCAAAGGCATCCAAATTTCCAGCGTCCTTTTTGAATCACTGATTACTTTACTGATATATTATTATGATGTACCGAAGTAGAACATATATTTCCGTGCAGGAATTTTTCTCTGTTCTATCCATCCTTCATAATATGGCTTAGACTTTTTTTTGGTTTGTTTCATCTTGTAAAATATTTTAGCACTGACCCTCTAGTTTCTTATTGGTTGAACAATATATATATATATATATATATATATTTCCTTGTTGGTCTATAACTAGTAGGTCTAGTAGCACAAAATCTACATAAAAATTTATTATTATCTATTCATCATCATCATCATCATCAAATTCATGGCTTGGGTCCAAATGGCTCGTTTCGGTTCCAAACTAATTATTAAACTGGTTGCTCCATCGTTTTTCTGGACGTCCTCTACTCCTTTTTCCTCTTCTTGGGTTGTACTGGACTGGGACATGTGGCAACCAAGATTCATCCATCCATAAAATATTATTTAAATGTTCTTTTTGTTTCTTTAAAATATTTTCATTCAGATTGAAAATGTTAAGTTCTCACCGTATATCTACGTTAGGGAATTTGTCTGTGAGTTTTTTTTTACCTGCGACAGAACGTAAAATTTTCATTTAGGCAACCTGTATTCTTTATTTAAGTTTCTTTGTTATGGTCTAACATTCGGATCCGTTTAGCAGCACTGGGACTGCCATTACTTTATAAAACTTTAGTAATGTTTCCTTCCTTATTACTGTCTATTCTCATTCCAATTGATTTTTTGCTATAGGCATATTGTCTATTCTATTTAAAATAGTAGGCCTACTAAACAGAATTAGATTTCTCACTATTTCACATAATTGTACATGCATTGAACTAGAGCATTGGTTCCCAAACGTTTTGAAGGCAGGACCCTCTTTTGAGCGAGACTTTTGTTTGCAACCCCGCACTACCATATCCCTACTCAACCACATCCGAAAAATACAAATCTCTGTAAAATCGAAAATAAAAACCAGTGGATATCACCCAACTTCTAAAGTGCCGGTATCTGCAAAACGAGAAATCGGAATATGCAAACCTATTTTCCAATTCTCTTTGGCTTCTTAGACTGGCCTTCCTTGCTGATATATTTTTCGAACACTTAAACATTTTCAATAGTAGTTTGTAAGACCAAGACGCTAACATAATACTGTATCAACCGGACATAAAATCGACCGACTTATAACGAAACTTGATTTCCGTTCATCACTTGACAAGAAGTAATTCAATTTATTCCACTGTATTAAAAATTCATGGAACATTTAGCTATGTACAGTATGATACGAAAAATACTGAGTTTCTATTTGCGGACATGCAATTAAGATTGCTCAATTTCAAAAATAGATTTTTGGGTATTTTAGAAAAAAAACTGAAAACAATTACGACAGTCACGAATGGATACTGAATCCTTTTTTTAGACACTTGTTTTCAACTGCTGAAGTTCCAAAAAATATTAAGGAAAGACCAGCAAAATATGTGTCCACTGATAGAATAATGAAACTAATTTTCGCGAAGCGTAGATCAGTTTCGGAGAAAAAAAATACAAGAATACCTCGAGATTGCAAAAGAAGCTCTTAAATTTGTATAGCATTTGGAAACTTGTATTTATGCAAAATAAGTTGAAATTGAAAATGTAATTGTTTGTATCGAATATAGTGTTCAGATTTGAAAGTCACTTTCTCAAAAATTGACATATTTATCATATTAATTATTTATTAGGTACCTTAAAACTATTGAAACTTTTTTCATTTTTATGTTTAAGTTTTTAAATACAATACAAATGTAAAAAGGAGTTTTTTATTTTATTTTGTAAATCACATCGCGATTCTCTCAGCTCTTTATACGACCCCCCTCCCAGTGACTCACACTTTTAGAACTACTCCTATAATTAACAGTTCAGTTTCTGATGCTTTTATGTGCTTAATTATTTTTACAGTGCACAAGTTTTTGAACCAATAAGAATACATTAATATCATAGTTTAACTTTAAGCATTTTCTTCTCTTACATTCTAAGTTGTGGCAGCTTATGTAAATATAAAAATATCCAATGAATAAGTAGCTATTTATTCCTTGTTTGTAAGTAATATTGTAGTGTACAAATCCTTCTATAACACTGATATTGTACATCAGTGGCAGTTACAAATGCACGACTTCATCATTTATTTTACATTCGACACACATTCACAGATTTTCCGTAATGTTTCAAAATCAGCTCTCTTCGCACAAATGTCACATGAATTTACGCCATTTTGTAATGAACGCTCATAGCTAATGGATTCTCAAATTGCGTCATCCATTCAATTATTGCGCAGAATGATATGGCACATATTAATGTTTGTATCATCATGGGTATTTCTTTATGTGGTTGCTTATACATAGTTTTCTCTCCTTCCATCTCTTAGTTAGCTTACGTGTTACGCTAACAACAGTGGGATTATATTTTACTTTCTCGTTATACGAAGTTTCTAGCATTCCTTCCACTGTCTGTGTACAACAATTCCTCCTGAACTGCTAAAGGGCGAGTTGTTTGTATTCAGTGTCTAACACTCAGTACACTAAGAAAATGATTCATAATATGTAGTATATTTTTTTTACCCAAAATTGACATTATTGTATTTTTAGAAGTAACAGAATTGTTATTTAGTCGAAATAAGCTATAACGAATTTTTTTTCTTGGGTGATTTTCTTCCATATGACAGAACACCAAATGAAATTATGCAGGCTGTATTTCCCAGAAAGGATTGCAACTTGTAAGCTAAAGAATTATTACGTAAGAGAAAACGTTTACAGTATTTTGAAAATGTCTTCGGGTTAAAGAGATATCACAAAGTACAAACATAACCTTAGCTGTTAAAATATGGAAATGATGATATAGGTGATAGTGATGGCAAGAACTAATAATGTTGATAATAATGATGATAATAATTTTAAAATGTTAGGGATAATGGTCATTGTCTTACTGACGGGAAGTTAATGGGATCTATTACTGTGACTATAAGGAAGATGAGAATGATGAGGACAGTGAAAGAGAAGATGATAATGATACAATAATAATAAGGATTACGATAATGGTGATAGAGAAGATGCAGACGATCACTGTGTAGATGATAAAATTAGTGATTAAATAGATGAGGAAACTATTTAAAACGGTAGTGGCGCCAGTTATAACGTACGGAATAGAGATTATTTGGGAAAAACTCAAGATCGGTGATATGATAAGAATAGAAAAAGTCAAGACTATGTTTATGAAACGAATACTAGGAGTCGGAAAAGCAGCGCCATCCCGCCTTGTATATGAGCTCATGAGAGAGACATATTTCGTAGATGATATCAGATCGCAGCACTGGCTACCCTCCACAGGACCCTACCAGGAACTGATAAGCATAAGAGACCGGAAGAAGAAGGAGATAGATCTAGAGTTCTACACCATATCAGCCATGCCAGACGACAGCTGGACCAGGGAGTGTAGGAGCCAGAGACACGTGACAACAAGACTCGCAATACACGGGTTTCATCCTAAAATATGTGTGAACAACAAGTTCCATGAACCGACCGAAGACTGCAAATGTGTGCTGTGCGGGCAAAGTTGTACGAAATACCACATCATAACGTGTGCGAAGAGAGTTAAATCCATAACAGACTATGGCAAAGACTAAATTTGGACATTAATGCTCAACTCGAGCGCATTTTTCTCATTATTATTATTATTATTATTAAATAGATGAGGAAAAAATAATGGAAAAGACTTCTATAGTAATGATGATGATTATGGCAGTGAAGAAGAAAACAATTCTGAAGATGGTAATTAAAATATAATGAAGAGGTGCCCAGACCCTACGTCCATTGACATTTCGTCCACTATTGTCTATCGTTCATGAACTATTTATGTCCACTATGACTTTCAGTCCACAATAAATTAGTGATGTCCACTTCGATTTCGTCCACTTTATACCGTACACAAGCGTGTTAGTCCATCCAGTCAGTATTTTTGTACACTCGTAGATTTCGTTCACTAGTTACTTAAATCCAGTTTTTTCTTGTCCGAGATAAATCTGTCCACTTTATTTTCCGTCCACGTGATATCAGGCATGTATTTTAAATTGAATAAAATGTATTGAAGGAGGATTTGGGGTTCATTTAGTGTGCATTAAAGATTCTATATAAATTCGTTTCTTTAAATACTCGTACTTTCTGATACCATGTCCTCTTACGCTTGTTCTTGATCACCATCCTCGATTTCTTCGGCATACAATTTAATTTTATAATTTATTGCCAGAAGAGGTATATCAATATTATTGTTTCATAATAATTTTCATAATGATCAACAATACTCTCATTTTGCCTTTGATTCATGACGTATCGTTTTTTACACGATATTTTATGTTTTAGGGCCCTCACTTAGCTGGACCAGCAAAATTTCATAATTTCTTTGGTCTTTTTAATATGTTCTAAAGATTCCAAATAGACTAGATGCATGATGTGTCACTAATATTCGACATTCTTGAAGGTTTATTGACACTGAAGATCTGCAATTGTTGTGAGCCCGATTTATAGCAAGCAATGTGTATTCCTTTCTGGTAATCCTAAAATCACTTCTTGTATTTCCGAAATTTCATCTCGTACAACAGAAGTGGAAAGAGAGTTTGGATAAGTTCTAGCTTTTCTTTTAATGGCAGATACTGTTGATTTCTGTTAACTTCTGATGGGTTTAAAACGTGAGTGTGAATGCCTTCCTTGATAACAATAATATTGTTTTCGATATTGTGATTCGTTACACATCTGTCATTGCAAATGTCACGTTTATCACAGCGCTAATAAGTCCTGTTACCAACTTTGCTGAGAGAGTAGAAGTGATACAAATAATTGTTCACTCCAAGTTGACTTCTTTCACGTATGTTTTCAATATATGAGGTGCCATTTCAATCATTTGTCAACTTTGAAATTTTGAGAAAATGTTTCTATTACCATGAAATTATCTGCATGAAGAATTCCACTTCCTTGAAACGTAATAAAAAAATTACACAATCATTCTGTGTATCGCGAAAATTATTACTTAGACATTATTGAAACAATTATTAAAATATGAAAGACCGAAAATGAAGTTAAAGCCAGACTATTTGCATTCGTGGACGAAATGTTAGTCACGGTCTTTTGCTTTATGGACGAGTGTCTTTGGACATAAAACGGACTAAAATATCTGAACCAAAAGTTTGTAGGTGAAGATGTCTAATGAACGGTTTTTACAATGGGTGAAATACCTGTGGACTTAATTCCATGGACGAATAGCCAGTGGACATATGAATGTGGACGAAATGTCTGAAGGACACAATGATTGGATATGCTGTTCTGGAAGCATAAGAACACAATAATGATGATAAAAGGATGATAGAAATGGCGATCACTATTATCATCATTATCATCGTCGCCATCATCATCATCATCATCATCATCACATCGTGGCTATTGTTATATATAGGGCTAGGAAGTTCATACCTACTACTAAATAAGCATGCAAGTATGTCTTTAAAAACCTTTAAATATGCCAATAAATATGCACTAATAAAATTCTGTATCTCTTGATATCATTAATAAATTAGTAATTAATAATAATAATAATAATAATAATAATAATAATAATAATAATAATAATAATAATAATAAATGTAATAACATTATAGGTCAAACTAGACTAGATTAAACTTACATTTATTGTTGACAGCGGCACACTACTGTGCCGTGAGATTCGCTAGGTGTGCCGCGAAACTTTCAATACTTTTCTGGTAAAAATAATTATACTAATTGCACTCAATACCAGTTTTCAAAAATAGAATATGATGCTTTCATTTTAAAAATCCAAACTATGCATTTTTATGCAACATAAAATCAGCTTTAATGAGCTTAAACGCGAAAATACGCCACAGTAATAACAATCATGAAATAGTATGCACTTTTAAGAAATGTCAAAATATGCAAATATATGCAAAATAAAATTTGGTTTATAAGCTTAAATGTTGATTATTTTTGAAGTTAATTATTCAGCAATTAGGCCTAATTACAGCCAATGGAAAAATATATGCATATGCATGAACTTCCTGGCCCTAGTTCTATATTTTAATGACTCCGAATTTATGGAGAGACAATTAATAATAGTAGACTATCGAAAAACAACTTGGTTCAAACATATGGTCAGACTTTGAATTTTGAAATATGAATGCTTTCTCTGATATCATACTGATGTTGATGATACACGAAGGCCTTTATCAAGCCCACACTTATTTCTTAACTCTCTCCGTCCACACCCTCACCTGGTGTGCAGTAATTCGAAAGCTAAAGCTGAAAGTTGGTTTATTACTGGTCCCTACATTGTCACTGTCACGAAGTGTCGTGTGTTTGCATCGCTCTCTGAGTGAAATTTCGCAATATTACATGTGCCACCCTTACTAAAGTTAATGAGAATTTAATTTCATGGTTAGGAATTACAAAGACGTTAAAGAGAGAGGTACAATAACATTTTATATCTTCCTGTATCACTGCCAGGCTGTAGTGTTCGCTTGGGTAGGACGAAACTCCGACGCTGCGCAAAAGACAGATTCGAGTACGACTTGGTAGATGGAAATTTAGCCTTTATGAATGTGATGTTTTGCATGGTCGTAAGTTGAGATCCAGTGTTGTGCTGACACAACGTCACGGAGGTCCTAGTAGGCGTTCGCTTAGTATAAATTTGAAAAGAAAGAAAGAAAGAAAGAAAGAAAGAAAGAAAGAAAGAAAGAAAGAAAGAAAGAAAGAAAGAAAGAAAGAAAGAAAACAAATGCAATAGTAATGATGGTATTGATTATAAAATTTGTAGGATAAGCTTACGTACATGTAGACCTCTGATAAGGGTTAAAAACAATCCTATGACAGGCCAAACCGGCCCAGAGGTTGGCGGGAGGTTAAGGTTCTAATTTATAGACAATTGAATGGTGTCTAAATGTGCTAAGTACCAATTTTTCAAATTTCATTTTATTCGATCTAAGGAAGAAACATACATATGAGAATATCATACTAAATTTTCATTGTCGTAGCTGAAATGTAAGTGACTCATTCTTGCGGCAAGAGACGATATCTCAGCATTCATTTCGCATGTGTTTTTATAAATATCTCACAAAGTTGTTTTTTTTTTTTGGCACATTCAGAATGTTAGGTCCTCAATTGGTATCAACTGCAGCAGGGATATCAGTCCTACGTGCCCGCCGCCTTTACCCCCAAGGAAATGCATCTGGTACTCATTTCTGTTTTCTTAATGTATTATTTCACGACGCTTTACCAACTGCTATGATTATCTAGCGTCTGGATGAAATGAAGGTAATAATGCCAGCGAAATGAGTACGGGGTCCAGCGCCGAAACTCCAGAAGAAAACCTCAACCAGGTAACTTGTCCAATCAGAATTTGAACCCGGGCCCGCTCGTTTCACGGTGAGGCATGCTAATCATTACTCCACAGTGGTGAAATCTTTTCTGCTAGACGCTGCGTAAACCCTGGAGAAAATCTATAACGTCATAGGGAATTGAATCCGCGACCTCCCGGTTTTGCAGTGTTAGGTCTTAACGCGCAATTTTGAGAAATAGCAAGCAAATTTTCACTGAAATATTTTCATCTGGGACAGAATTATTTTACATATCATATGTCTACAACTACCTCTGCTTGATATTCTGGCTGATTGTACATTACATCTAACTTACTATCAGGCAGTACATCTCACTTGACGGTATGTGTCGAAGGAAGAACAATTGTTTGTATACATCTGAAATCTGGTTAGTGTAATATGTAGCTAGTCGACGATGTATGCAATGGAGGGGAAAAGGAACTGGCCATTCTACCCCATTATCTCCTGACTTAGTTGCCTCATGAGTGGTGCTTTGTTGGTGTCACTTGTGAAGTTCAGACCTGTCTTCGGACAGTTGATTAAACAACAAATTTACGATATGGAACCCCCAGCTTTGTTTCTCTTGTGAAATAGACATGCTAAGAAACCCTTATTTTCCTTAGAATAAGTCGCTCTCGATCGAGTTTTGAACTCGCAAATCTCTGATCTAATGGCAAGCATTGAAACCACTAGTATCTAACATTGTGGCAGTGATAGTAGCGCTGGCACTGGAAGATGTACAATAGTACAGTAGTAGGCCTACGAGTAGGAGTTGGAATAGAATAGTAGTAGGAGTAGGAGTTAGAGGAAGAATAAAGGTATGACGAGCAGATGGGATAATAGTAGATGGAGGAGTAGGAGTATTAGTAGTAGGAAGAGCAGGAGCAGTTGTAATGATTTGGTGGTAGTAGTGATGTTTACAGTTGTAGTGCTATGATTGCGTAGTACATAATGATAGCCTAGGAATAGTAATAGGCCTAGGAGTGATTATGGTTGTAGGTGGTAGTAGTGCTAATTGTAGTGGTAGTGATGATGGTGGTTTGGTGTCAGTAGTAGTAGTCTTGCTTCTAATAGTTGTGATGAGCTGATGACAGTCCAATTAATTTCCTTTCGTGACTTTTAGCAATGATTAATACTGCAGTGTTAATGATTATTTCTCCGTGTTACTATGAGATCAGATATATTGTTGTTAATAAGTAACTACGCAAATACAAAATTAAAGTCTTCTGCCTGGAAGTAAAAAAAAAATTATAGCAATAGCGAAGAAAGCTTTTAATAGAAAAGGAAGCATCTTCTGCAGATCTCTGGGGGGGGGGGGGAACAAACAAACAAATAAGATACTAGTGAAGTGCTTTGTATAGAGTGTGGCATCGTATGGGGCAGGATCATGAACATTATGACGAAGTGAAAAGAGGCGAATAGAAGCATTTGAAATGTGGATATGGAGAAGAATGGAATATGTGAAGTGGACAAACAGAATAAGAAATGAAGCTGTGTTGGCAAGAGTGAGTGAAGAAAGAATGATGCTGCAACTGACCAGGAAGAAGAAAAGAAATTAGTTGGGTCACTGGCTGAGAAGAAACTGCCATTGGAAGGAATGATGAACGGGAGAAGAGTACGGGGCAGAAGAAGATCTCAGATGATAGACGACATTAATATATTTGAATCATTTGGGAAGACAAGGAGGAAGGCAGACTACAGAAAAGATTGCAGAAAGCTGGGTTTGCAGTAAAAGACCTGCCCTTGGGAGAACACTATGAATGCAATAGCAGAAAGTATGCCACAGTTTTTATTTATTTCTAAAAATTAGATAACCTACCTCTTCTTTTGCCCTGATTCAAAATTTCAAATTTTTACATCAGTAAAATTCTTTTGTTTGTTGGTTTTATTAATTAAATATATTAGTGAAATGAATAAGTTTAGATGTAAAATATTCATAAACATCACTAGGGACCGTATTCTGTCTCAGGCCGGACGGATATAAGGTTAGTTGTTTATAGACTCTATTGGCGTGACGTCATGTTGCCGCGTGGCACAGGTACTATCAGGGAACACTTGCATCTTGTTTGTGCTGAAGTTGACGTTCTATTAATTAAAAAAAAAATGCTTCAGTTATAAATACATTGAAGATGATCACGATATTGCGACGATGATTATGTGATGATAATAATGATGATGATTAAGGACCATACTTTGTCCCAGGAGATTACAAGATTAAGTAGTAGGCCTACTGGAGTTTTTAAGAAGTGGACGAAGTGCTTGTATGTAGCAAACGAAGTACGTGACTGAAGATTCACGCGACTCTTTTTTCGTAAAGTGAGGCAGAACCAAACATGGACCACTTTAAGAATTACACTAATATTTACAATTTAAATTATTTGCACTATGCACACTAGACTACACTATTTTTACTATTTACACTATAACAAAGAATGTAGGCCTACACTGACCAAATATTATTTACAATATTAAGGTTATGTATACAGTGTTGTGTATTATAATTCAAGGTATTATATTTCATAATACTACAGCCTACTTATTTTAATCATCTAAATAATGTTCGATCAATGTAAGGCTTCATTCTTTATGATAGCGTAATAGTGAAAATAGCGTATTTTAGTATGCATAGTATAAAGGGCTGTCAGACATTTGCTACTTTCAAAGGCCGATTGTCAGAAAGACTGCTTTTCGTCTCTAGAATATATTTCTTCAAATATTACTTTTGCAGAATATTTATTTTTGATATATAAATATTATTAGCCTGGTTAGTGTTCAGTGTTCGGAAAACTTGTCATGTTGCTTAATTATTTAAGGTGACTGACATCTATAGATGGCGTCATTCACTTTAGTAAGAATGTTAACCCTTAAATTTACGTTGTTGTGTCATCACTTCCAGGTTTAGTTGTATTAAGCAAGTGTTCTGCAACTGCTTACTGTTTCATATGGAACGTTTTTTGCATCAAGATGTTTCTAGAGGTCTAAAAAATGTTGTAAATATTTTCATAATCTTGTACATAACGAAATCTCTAAGAAGAAATACTGGTATGTAAAATTACGACATTCTTATTAAATTTCAAACATTTTTCTTTATAAATAAAGACTAAGAAATTCTGTGTGTTATGCAAAATACAGGATGATACAGGATCTCTGCAAAAAAAAAAAAAAAATTAAAGATCGATAGATCTCGCAATGAGGATCATTTTTCGTAAAACAACCCATGTTCCCCGATATCTCGTTTAGAAGCTAAGCGACATCGAAAAAAAGACAGATTTCAGTGACATTAACAATTATAAAAATGAATTATTTTTCAAGTTGCTATGTTTGCTGACAAGTTACAGTTATTCAAAGTGTCTACACTGAACCTGATTACATTCATTACACCATCGTAGCAAGTGGTTATCGGCCTGTGTCGAATTTGATCAAAAGCAGCTAATACTCGCATAGTCGGTTTATCTCTGGTGTCAATTCGAATGGTGTATTACTTCACATGTTCCAAAAGAAAAAAAAATTAAGGGCGTGAAGTCGGGTGATAACGCTGGCCACGCAATAGGTCCGGCTCTCCCAATCCATTGCTCTCCGTATATGTTGTTCAGATGTACAACCAGGTTGAAGTGCATTGGAACTTATGTTGAATCACATGTCCCCTCACATCATGGAGGGTAAATCCTCCCTGAGCAACTCAAGCGTGTTCCGAAGAGCGCTCCATTAAAACGAGGAAGCAAAATGACAGTACACTTGTAAGCTGTTCGCAAGGGTACTTGAAGAAATAAATGAATAATTCATTTCATAATTAACGGTAAATATCGCTAAAACTTGTATTTTTTTATGTCGCGTAGCTCCTACACGAGACATGGGAGAACATGGGTGGTTTTACGAAAAATGATCCTCATTGCGAGATCTATCGATTCCCAGAGTTTGTTGCAGACGTCCTGAATCATTCTGTGTACGTACTGTACATACAAACCAGTCTGACAATCAGTACTTCATAAATTTTACAGGGTTATTCAACTTTCATTTAAGTGAAGATGGTAGGCATTTTTAAAAATAGACATTCTGTTAGCTCCTGCATTTTAGTTTCAATACTATTTATTTTTCCTTTCCCTCTTTTCAATTTAAAAAATATTATTTCACATATGACGAATGCCTGTGGCTAAAATATTATTGCTGCCAAATATTGTAGTCTATTTTCCATAACATTGGTAGTCCATAATATTACCTGCAACAGGTTTGGGACACGTTACCTGGTTGAGGAGTAACTTTTGGCGTTGAACCCTGGACTCATTTCGCTTACATTATCACGTTCATCTCACTCAGACGCTAGATAACGACTGTAATTGATAAAGCATCATAAAATATATCAATAAAAAAACGAATAACGAATGGCTTCTTATAAATGAGACTGTTTTGATAGTTCGAAAGGCCTGTGAATATTCTAGTGGATAATTCGGCTGTGATACACGCTTTTCCTCAGTACTCTAGTTTCCATTGTCACTTTGTTCATACTAATGTTCTATTATAATTCAGATTGATTAGTCCCTATAATTCGAAATGGTGTAGTAGTTATTTAACTCAGTAGTTTTGACAGATTGACTGTTGTAATGAAAAGAAAGATAGTGGTCTATCTTAGTGTAAAAAATTTACACATAGCAGAAGAGTTGGACTGAAATACGATGAACCTTACGATATCGTAGGGTTGCGAGGTTTCGAAAAGATTTTCGAACTTACTGTACGATTTCTATGATTTCAAACTTAGAAAAAGGGAAATTTGGAAAATTTGTTGTCTAAGCCATCCCAACATGATTGTATAGTATTATGTTATATAAAAATATTTAAATGTAACTTTAAAAAATGAAATTTGTAACAATTTATAATATTATTTTAACTTTAAAGGAAGAGGGTATTGAAATTGACTAAAATTAACTTTTTATTCATTTATTTTTTATTTTCCCTTAAAATAATCTTTTGAATGTAGTGAATATATTGCAAATGAAATTTAAGCCCTAACTCAATGCTATGACATTCAATGATGTCATTTTTAAAACTCTGTTAGCCCACTTCATTTTCCAATCTCATTTGTTTCAAATTTACTGCATTCTCAATCTGATTTCGGTTGTTTATTTTATATAATTTCATTCTTCAATAGTGTGGCAGCCCTATCTCCAATATTTTTCCGTTTTATTCACTCTATAGCACGAGATAGTATTTTTCCTTGAGTTGTTTTTGTCAGACATGCTTGAAAATTGTTTTGATCTAAAGTATAGAAATTTGGTTGTTACATCTTGACAAAAAAAGTTAGTACAGTATCTGAAACACTTAGTATGTTAATAGTGTGTATTATATAGGTTTGTATTTTGTAGTGCACTTGTACACTATCTACCAAAAAGTAATTGGGCACCCAGGATTTTACATGCTAGATGCCATGTTTCGGTGGCTACTATGCAGTGGTATGCAGACAATAATGTTCACCGGTTGGACTGGTCTGCACAGAGTCCTGATCTCAACCACATTGAGCACCTTTGAGACGAATTGGACCGGCGATTGAGGTTTCGGGAAATTCGGCCAACTTCCATTGTCCCACTGAGTGCCATATTGCAAGAGGAATGGCGACGCATTCCAGTGGATATCCTACACACACTAGTGGAGAACATGCCTGAAGGGGTGGCTGCTGTTATAGCAACAAGAGGTGGTACCACGAGGTTCTAAAGGGGCAAAAAACAGTGCCCAATTACTTTTTGGTAGATAGTGTATATATAGTTAGTTACAAATCATGAACAGGATTAGCAAATAGAAGGATAGACTTGTAAATATTATGAAAACTGTGAGAACTGCTCAAAAATAGGGCAGAAAATGTAAAAGAAGGTAGTAAATATAGTAAGCCCATAACAATAATTGCCTGGCGCTTCAAGTGAGAGTTTATACCAAGTGACTCCTTAGATGTGTTTTCCGTAAATTGCTTTTTTTTTTTTTTTTGTTACTGTGCTCACCATAAATTTATATAACTTAGAAACTATCAATAATAGGAAGCTAAAATTTTGTACTGATCTCAAACAAACTATTTAAAAAGATTTAGCTTCATTAGAATTTTTATGTTTGAATTGAATATGAAAACAATGAATAACATGCAAAGAAGTGGACTCGAAAACTGAAATCCATGATATTCTAAAATCAGTTGTAATGTTCCTGTAAAGCATATTAAAATCCAAGTGAAGTCATTTTTTAGTACATATTCTTGTGAATTTAATGATAAAAGAATTTCTCAAATATATATAATAATAAATTTGTCTAAGGTATATCAATTTTTGTAAATAGTTAGAAATTGGGGGCTAATTGCCAAATTTGGGCCCCCTTTTGCTTTTTTTTTAACCCTATACTTAAATTTAGGTTTTATACATACGGTTGTTCAGTCACAAAAAATTGTAAGTTTTAAGGAGAAAACAAGGAATTTCAATTTTTCAATATCCTCTTCCCGTAAGGAGTTCAGCAAAACGTTTTTGTCATATTTGTCCATGTACTATTCGTGTAAGTAAAACACTCTCAATTTGTGAGCATTGGATTCTGGAATACTCGACACTTCCGCTACCTATGATAGAATCAATTAATATTTAGGCATTACACACGTAGGCCTGTACTTCTCACGACACGATGACACCGCGGTAGACGAAAGGAAGTAGGCAAGCAGTGTGGCTGCGGTAACTTATTTTTGAAGACGGAGCTTAGGTCACAGAAGCTTACCAACTTCGGGGGAGAGAGAATTATAAACCGTAAACGTTGAATATGAAAGAATCAGAGGCGTCTTAAACGACGTGGAAATTTTAACGGAAAAATTAAATAAATAAGAGCATTTAAAATTTTTATGAAATGTGGGTGAAGTAGGCCTATTCTTAAATATGCGAGCCAGTAGACTGAAGAAAATGTGTGTGTGTGGAATACGAGAAAAACCGGAAAATACGGGAGCCTAGCAAACCTACGATATCGGGATCTCAAAGTCCGAAACCAGGAATTCCAGTTTACCTACTAAGTTTGCACGTCTACAAGTTTGGGTAACAAAATGTAAGTTAAATTGTGGTAAGGTGAGGTGAAGTAAAGTAAGATAGGATAAAATATTTTTTTATTATGTAGCTTTTCGTCCGTTGACCATACGATTTATAGGCACTGCATCGTAACAGCACTTAGCCTTTACTTTCATCTGCTCAAACTTGAACAGTCGCTATGATAACTGCCCCTAAAGCGTCACATTCAATTTTTGTGATAGGTTTATCTCTTTTATTGGGGGGGGGATAGGTTTCGTTTTAAGGCGTTGAAAACTCGTTCTCTCCTTATTAAGACTTGCTTGCAGATGATAATCTACATGACTGTTCTTAGTATTTGCTGAACTTGCTTGCCGACATTTGCAGTCTCCTCTAAGGTCAATACCAGTCATTCAATCTCCTCATTTCCGAAGCGGACTTAGGACTGGTTGTAATAAGACAGAGTAAGTGTATGTATAACTTCGCATAGATAATGGTGAATTGAGGTATTATTGTAGGCCTATAAAGTGAGGTGAGATCAAATGATATTAAATGATAAGATATAATAGACAAATATAATACGTTTTGATGACTTATTATAATGTTATGGTATGACATGATATGGTTTCATATGATACGATACGATTCGATACGATGTTATGTGATGTATGTGATACAATACGATATATGATAATGATATGATGTGATACTATACGATATGATGTGGTGTGGTGTGGTGTGTGTGGTGTGTGGTGCAATCTTATTCATTCTTTCATAGTGTTCTGCCCATGGGCAGGTCTTTCACTGCAAACCCAGCATTCTCCAGTCTTTCCAATTTCCTGTCTTCCTCTTTGTCTCGTCAAATGATCCATATATCTTAATGTCGTCTATCATCTGATATCTTCTTCTGCCCCGAACTCTTCTCCCGTTATATTATATTATATTATATTATATTATATTATATTATATTATATTATATTATATTATATTATATTATATTATATTATATTATATTATATTATATCTGCAGTGCCTGGGAAAAGTGACATAAGTCAGTTTCCACAAACCTTTTTTGATAATTTATTGACAACTTACACTGGTTTATGTCGATCTGATTTCTTTTCTGTATGAATTATTGTAATGGGAGGAATACTTATGTGTCTTTTTCCAAGCGAGCAGATGTTCAGTAAGTTGTCAATAAATTATCAAAAAAGGCTTGTGAAAACTGACTTATGTCACTTTTCCTAAGCACTGCATATATATTATATTATATTATATTATATTATATTATATTATATTATATTATATTATATTATATTATATTATATTATATTATATTATATTATATTATATTATATATTATATTATATTATATTACATTGCATTACATTACACTATATTATATTATATTATATTATATTATATTATATGAAAGGGCTGGGCACATTACGTGATTCTGAGAAATGAGCGATGTTTACTTTAAAGAGCATTTCTCCCGAGCGGTGTGACGTTTGCATACTGTACGTCACTCGCTGTCATTGCAGTGGTTGACTCTGCAGTAGGATGGCGAACTTCGAAGATTTACCCGCCTGAGAAGCTTTATGTCAGACGAAAATCTAAATTATATTTTGATCATGGCTAATTCATTTGTTCCAAACATTAAACGACTTCTGCAAATGAAATGACCTCATAAGTCTCGGAAAACAACCACTTAGTTATTTTGGTTATTGAGTTTCAAAAAGTTTTGTTTCAATAGCAAATATTTATTTATTTCAGATTGATATAAGTACGATTTTGTTACAATAGTTTATTCATATAAAAGAAAAAGGTGTAAGAGAATGTTTATTATTAATTTTGTTATTGTGTTTATTTTATTTATTTAACTATCTAGCTAGTGAGTACAAATTAAATTTATAAAACAAAAGTGTTTCTAGCCACTACCGTAAGAGCCAGGCTCATATACGGTGTGGTCTTAGCCAATAATATAACGTTAAATCTACAAGGACAGTAAATTTCTGATTTAAATCTTTTATTACATATGTTTATATTATTAATACCATTATGTAATTGTTAAAGCATTGTGCATATAGCCTAATGTTTTGTGTGTGTATATGTGTGTATGTGTTTAGAGCGAAGTTTATTTCATTAAATTAATAAGAGTATTATAAAGTCTGTACTGTACAATGGATTGATATAATATCCTTATAAACTATTATGTACTGACAGACAATGAAAAGAACAATCGTGGCTCTTGTTATATTAATGCAGGGAAGGTAGCTGTAATGTGAATCCGCCACTGCGTGAGCGTTCTGCTCAGGCTTGGAATTGAAGTGCCTTGCGGAGTGAGAGCAGCTCTGGCCGGCTACACGAGCCGCTCTCATGCCCGGTGCTGTTATATGGCATGAGATAAAACGAGGCAAATGAAGTAATGATTAGTAAAAAGAAAGTTTGTCAATATGATGATTATTA
Source organism: Periplaneta americana (assembly GCF_040183065.1). NCBI lineage: Eukaryota > Metazoa > Arthropoda > Insecta > Blattodea > Blattidae > Periplaneta > Periplaneta americana. Next base: position 134,540,796 of record NC_091117.1, on the reverse strand, counting down.
TTATTATTATTATTATTATTATTATTATTATTATTATTATTACTGGTACTACTGCTACTACTACTACTACTACTACTACTACTACTACTACTACTACTACTACTACTACTACCGCTACTGCGCTTTCAAGTGTAAACTTGTCGAAATTAAATGTCGGCGAAAAATAGCTGACAAGTTTCGCATGGAGCTCTCTGTCAATGACAAGATTCTAAGACACGGGAATCCCGGCTTTTCTCCTGTCCAGGAGGAAGCCATGTGGGTTTTAACGTTTTATAGAATTCATCGCCATCGGCGAGATTTGAACCCGCAAATTTTTTATCCTACGTTTAGACCACTGAGAATGACATAATGTAAGGGAAGGTGAGGTAAATGAAAGTGAAGTAATGTAAAAGCCTATGATCGAAATGAAATAAGGTGAAATAATGCAAGGCAAGGTTGTTATTTACCACATTCCGGTTTGTTTGACAAGAAAATGAGGAGGTGCTAAATCTACAACTTGGATAGTCTCTTCGGTATTTTTAACTGAGATAAAATACTGAATATATAAGTAAATAAGACATTAATAGCAAAAGAGTCCTACACAGATATTGATGGGAAGGATGTAAGAGCAAAGTGACTTGAAGGTGTGTGTGAAAGTTTAGCAAGATCACCTGTCAGACAACTTAGAACATCGAAGAAATGGTCAACAAAGAATTCCGCAACACCTTGGTGGGAGGCCTGTGTACTAACTTGTTTGAAAGACCGAATTAGCTGGAATTTCAGTACAATACGAAAGTACTGAAGAATACGTGCCGCTTTGGTTCGGTTTTACAAGCGCCAATGAAAGGTTGCCATGTGATATAATAACATAAAGAGATGTTACAAACTCAGTTTCCCCGAAGTTGTGGTCAGGCTGGTTAGAGAATTACTAACTTTAGTTTGGGAGTTTCTCATACAGACTAATGCGTGCATCTCTCAACATGTTGCCAGTTTAATAGTTTAGTCTATAAGAAAGGGAGTGAGGAATTATTGAAACTTGACAAATATGGTATAAAATATTTAGAAACAAAACATTGTAACGTAGTTTTGAATATTTCTATCGGGTGTGAAAGAGAATGATTATAACGTTTGTGAACCGCATATTGGATCTTTAGTAGAACTGTATGATTTACAGAATGTATTGAAGTATCTGCAAACTATTTCAAGTTTTGAAAATGTAACGTAAAATCAATTTAAAATCGTCATATAAACATGAATTTTATTCTTCATTGTTCCTAAATTTCAACTTCTAAATTTCTCACTTTCTTTCGTAGAAAGAGTTTAGCATAGCCGAGATCATTAAAATGTTCAGAGTAACGATTAGCCTTGCTGATGATTATTTAATCAAGATCCTGATGTCTTCTCTAAGTTTTATTTTCCTTAGTTATTTTAAAAAGAACATGATATTTGAAGCTAGATATTACTTATACTTTTAGATAATGGTTTACTGAAATCTAGATATGACAGATAGGTATTCAGGTATTAATTTTCGGGGAAAATAAAAATATAAATATGTCTGCATGCAGAAAATGTACGTAATTGTCATTTTCTAAAGGGTACATGAATGCCGTGCAAGACATTTCCATTTTCTAAAACACTGAAATCCTCCACTTATGTGTAAAATAAGGCTACTGAAAAATGTTATGGACACTCGGCATTTTTGAGCAAGTGAAATAGTCTATAATGAGATGTCAGTCTTAAAGTCATGTCCAAAGAAATCATTTTAACATTTATTTAAAGATAAGATAACATTTACTGAAACATAAACTCAGGGGTAACTTGAAACAGTTATAACGACACGTAATAGTGAAGGTAGTGATAATTATTTTCATAACAACGACAATGTTTCATAGCAGTTACTCTATGATAATTATTATATAGGGTCATTTTGGGATAATATCTCGATAATTCTAAGAAAAGTAGCCATTGCGAGTACTGTTCCTAGTGAAAAATGTTCGAACTATATGAGATTTGTGTTGACTGTGTTTGTAATTTCTGTGTAAGTGAATCTCGTGGCTCCAACTTGTTTTACGTTTACAGAAGACAATAAAGACAATAGATGTGAGTTACATTTTTCTTTTCGGTCATGAAATATAAGATACCACCTTTAGTTTATTGTATTTTGACTGGACATGCGTGAATTTATCAGATGCACAAATTATTGTATATACATTTTACAGGTTAGTGATTACCCTCAAACAATTATCTTTGTTTCGAATGTGCTGTTATCTTTTGAATGAAGGTGTACCTCGGGGAGATTTCGACACTGTGTTTTGGGGAGATCTCGACAAGCGTCCCTGATTTCGCTTGCGGGCCTTCTGGGTGGCTGTGTCTGTAAAAATGTTTGTCTTTGATCTTAGGAGAGTTCACATGTGCTGGTGGTGGTGGTGGTGGTGGTGGTGGTGGTGGTGGTGGTGGTGGTGGTGGTGGTGGTGCTTAGGGCGACATAAATGAGATGTAAGACGATAAGAAATAATGGTAATAAAAACGATGATTATGATGTTGAATTGAAGAAAAGAAAGAGGACTGAAAAAAAGAAAACATAGACATAGTGATGATCACTATAGTGGTCAAATAGTTTAATGAGGAGTACTGAAAAACGAGAGTTAATTTTGATCTAGCTCGTCTGATTACTGCCCCAGGGAACTGAACTCTAAGTTTATCGCGTATGAAGCAAAGCCACGCGGGAAAAACGTTGAGAAATAGATGCAGACATACTCGGCGCCACTACTATTACAAAATAATAAGATTGTAAATCCTGAAAAAGTCTTTATGGTTATGTTTCGTTGAGTGCTTCTCAAATTAATATATATTCCTATAAAAAGATTAAGTTTGCTTTACATGGAAGTTTTATGATACTGTGTAATGTAACGAGCTTTCAACAAAAATGAAATTGTCCGTTTCCATCAAGACTTCTTAACGTGCAGCAAACAATTCTTAGCTCAATGTAAATATATACAAATTAATTTCCCGTGTGCGGAGGAGTGTTCTCAACTTGTATGCATGCATCTGTAGTAGTTATTCAAAGATGTATTCTTACGTCTTTGTATTCTTGTGGGTTCTGTTCTTTCATTCAGAAAACCATTGTATTCGAAGCACTTACGTAAAGATCTATAAACTAAGTGTATTTTATTCCTCCTATTGGTCATATTTTTATGCTTGTCAACGTTGAAACAGCAGTCACAGATTTTAGAATTCCTCCGCGTTATTTATATAGTAGGCCTACGCACTGAATTTTTATGCTGAGAACGTAAGTTGCTGAAAATTCTTGATATTAATCTTGTACGTTAACTTAAACTTTAATTTACAAAAACATTCTTAATTCAAATTTGTAGAAATAATATTCTTACTTTCAAGCTATAGCAGCAATGTGAACGCCATTTAACAGAAACAAAATTCTCACTGTCACTCTCCATACATATTATTATCACTTTTTATAGTTTATTATCAGTTTTCTCAGTTGTAGTCAATAAATTTAAAATTATATTATAATAAAATAACAGTTTTCATTTATATATTCTGCTGACAGGCAGTACATCTCACTTGAAGCTATATGCCAGAGGAAGAATGACTATTGCATACATCTAAAATCTTATTAGTAAAGTATGTTACTAGTCAGCGATGTATGCAGTGGAGGAGAAAAGGAACAGGCCAGCCTACCCGATTATCTCCTGGCTTAGTTGCTTCATGAGCAATGCCTTATTGGTGTCACTTTTGAAATTCCCATAAGTGTTCAGACTGTTGACTAAACTTATATTCAACATATATAATAAAATAAAAACAATAATTAAAACAAGAAATAAAATGAAATATAATATTAGAAACTTAAATTATAATCATTCTGGGAGATCTCGATACTTTTAAGAAAAGTAGCCATTGTGAGCATTGTTCCTAGTGAAAACAGTTCGAACTATATGAGATCTGAGTTGACTGCGTTTGTAATCTCTGTGTAAGTCAATCTCGTGGCTCCAACTTGTTTTACGTTTTCAGAAGGAAATGTGAGTTACACTTTTCTTTTTCGGTCATGGAATATAAGGTACCATCTTTAGTTTATTATACTTTGACTAGACATGCATGATATTAGTAGATGCACAAAATATTGTAATACATTTTACAGATTAGTAAAGGCGCGAAAGTGATTATCTTACAAAAATTATCTTTTTTATTTCGGGTTTGCTGTCGCTTTTTGAATGAAGGTGTAACTCGGGGAAATTTCGACACTATGTTTTGGGGAGATCTCGACATGTGTCGATTTCGCTTGTGGTCCTTTTTAGATGACCTTGGGAATTGTCTCTATCAAAATTTTTGCGTTCTTTTTTTGTCTTAGGAAAGTTCGCAATCCTTGATAGAGCTTTTAGTGCCACTTTTTCCTCCATCTCTTTTTCTGTCTGTGTGTCTGCCTGCATTCATGAAACTACTCATCTTCCATTCAACCAATCTTAATTGAACTTTATATTTTAATTTTGGTTGATATCGGACAAATAGGGAAAGTCACAACTCTCGATACAAACACGGAAGACCCTTCGCCTTGATTCTAAAGGCTGTATGAATTAACAATTAATGACGTAAGAGAATTGACATCCTGACGTACTGCAGAATAACATGTTTGAATACGATCTGGTTCTAACCGAAAATTGATGTGAAATTCACATTGAAGTATACATTACCACTAACCCAAGAACACCACAGACACCAACTGCACAATGACATTTAGGTTTGCCTAATTCCTCACCTACTGATACTTCTTTTGAGGAACCGTCCCCAGTTCCGCTGCTAACACTTCATCTGGTGGCAAAAGAGAGACAACTGCAAAAAACTGTAGGAAAGACCAAAAGACCAAAAATAAATTAGGCTTTCTCACAGATGGAAGCCATTTAATGCTCGGCGTATGAGGAGGAAGCTAATTAGGCCTAATCAAACAATCTGGGCAATTCAAAAAAAAAGTCACGTATAGTGGGTATTACTATGATGACAATGCTACTGAACTTTGGTTAAATTGTGTTGGAGAATGCCAAAAGTGTTTTCATGAGGCATGAGTGGAAAATGGCACCGACCAACATAAGTAAGAGTAATATACAATATTTAGGTCTATTTTGGGAGCAAAATTTGTATTGTAAATATTGGGTTCTAAAGTGTTTCCTATGTTTGTCATACTATGTCGAAATCTCCCCATTATGGGAGAAGTCGGCATTTCGGCATCGATTTGTATTTTTTTAAATACAGATATACTGGGTGAGTCAGGAGGAAAGGTACATGGTGTGAGGGATGATAATATTGGTGATTATGGACCAAAAATGTTTATATGAATATATGCCCTGTTCTTAACAGTATTTGACACAGCTGTTTGAAAATCACGGTCTTCAGTCTCATATCCTTCATCAGCACTCACATACGGACACAATCAAAACGAGGTTGTAATAGAATCAGTAAAACGTATGCTGGGCGTTGGATCGGTCGCGGTGGAGACATTTCTTGGCCACCGAGGTTACCCGACTTTACTCCATTGGATTACTGTGTGTTGGATTGGCTTAAGAGCGAAGACTACAAGCGCAAGGTGGAAGTAAGGGAGGAACTTCTCGCTCGCATTTTACATGCTTGTGCTCAAATAAAGGAATGTCCGAATCAGCTCAGATCAGCAACACAGCAGCTGTCTACAAGAACTGCAAAGTGCATTGAAGTTGACGGTGCACTTTTTGAACATGTTCCGTAAAGAAAAGTACACAATTGAACAAAACATAAGGTAATAATGCTTTAATTTACTATCATCTGCTCTTTTCACATTCCTCATTGTTCCTCGAAACCGTTAAGAACGGGACATAGGCCCATTCATATAAACTTCTTTGTTCAGAATCACCAATATTATCACCCCTCAAACCTTGTAGGCTACCTTTTCTGCTGACTCATCCTGTATAAAATGATCGCATTGGTACCAAATATATGAAATGTACGGAAAACATATCCCTGTATAATAAAGGGAAAAAATGAAAATAAAAATTGCATAAATTGGTCCAAAAATTAAGATTTTTTTCCTTAGCATGTCGAGATGTCCTTAAACGACCCTATTTAAAATGAGCAGTACTTATATAATAAGGCATGTAAGAACACCTAATTTAAGGTCCATATATAAAGTATTCCATTCTTCTTTCTAAGTTCCATGAAGTTTTGTAACGATAATAATAAAAGATTTAAAAGTATCTGCGAGTTCTGTATACAAATGTAGTTACAAAATTCATAACTAGATTATATCAATAATATCTACTTTAATAACGTTCGTTTATTTAGTCTAATAATAACACTAACAACATTAAGGAGAAAAAAAGAAACATACAAACATTGAAACATACAAAGACAGAGACAGAAACTGAAGATAGATAATAAGATTAATAAGACAACGAAAATAATGAGAGGAAGTAGAAAGAAAGAGTAAGAAGTAATTAAATAAATAAATAAAAATCTTCACAATGATAAGAGAATTAAACTGAAAATAATTTGAAAGACTTTTAATAGATGAGAAGGCACGAGATATAAATGAATGACATGAAAAATAAGAAGGATAAATGGTAGAAGAAGAGGAAAAAAGATGTAGAATATAAATAAAAATACGAATTAAGAAGGATTAGGAAAATAAAGTGTATGAGACGAAAGGAAAATTATGCAATAAAGATACAATTTTTTATGGTGCACGAGTAGTTTTAATTCAGTTTAAGCGATAAAAATTCTTAACATGGCTTCCTTTGGAAGAAACTTGCTTTATCGTGGATTTATGACCCTGTTGGAGAGGACTCCAGGCAAAATATTCCGATTAGCTGTTTCTCGCCTCACAAAAATCCCTGCTTTGCTACAAATGTCTCTGAAAACAAAAGTCTAGATTGAGACTGGCGAATTCTCCAAAGGACTTCTCGTGAAAGGCTTAAACACAATGAAATATTAAGAAACACATAATAATATTTGTTTAGTCGGTTATTTTAACGATGCTGTACCAACTACTAAGTTATTTAGTGTCGATGAAATTGGTGATATCGAGATGGTATAGCGAGATGAGGACGGGCAATCGTCATGGGATTACCTGATATTCGTTCTACAGTTGGGAAAATTTTTGGAAGAACCTAATCAGGCAATCAGTCCATGCAGGAATCGAATACACCATAAAAATATTTGGGCTGAAAGAAATTCAATAAGCTTCGGTGTACTTTCTCTTCATTTTCCTATGGACTTTATTAGCACATTGAAAAATGGAGAGGAAGATGCTGAACATCACACTCAGACACAGACTACGTAACGAAGACATAAGGAGACAAACACATCTCAAAGACGCAGCAGAAACGGCCCACAAGCTGAAGAAGAAATGAGCAGGACACGTGATGCGACTCAACGCGAACCGATGGACACACATCCTTACGACATGGGACCCAAGGATTGGCAAACGCAACGCTGGAAGAGAGAAGACAAGGTGGGTGGACGAACTTAGATCAAGATTCGTCCATCTATGGTGAAGAACAGCGAAAGACCAACGGCAATGGAACTAATCACAAAGTGACTTGCAATCCAAACAGTGCCTAGTGAACAGTGGACCCTTCAATGTTAACCCTGACAGCATCCCAAACTATTACATTACAAAAGGGCCGCCTGCACAGTCAGGAGGCCCTTGCCCTTCACGGGATTTCGTGGCTAATTCTTAATTCTTAACTATAAAGAAGGCATAACTTACATGTCTTTCGTCTTCACTTTTCATAGAGTTCGACACACATGAGTTTCATTTCATTAATAATGACGACTATGAAGATGATGATGATAGATGGTGATGATAATGATGATGATGATGAGAATAATAATAATAATAATAATAATAATAATAATAATAATAATAATAATAATAATAATAATAAACCCATCATGAATCTCATATTGTACTTGACATAGTTATAGTTCTGTCACATAAGCGAAAGTACTATCGAAAAGAATATACACACTTATACTGTTTATATAGAGAGGAATTAATAGAAGTTACACTTTCACTCGTTACTTTTCAATACATTTACAATAGATTATTATTTCTAGACCATGCGACACTGTTGTATATCTGTGAAGGGAGACCCATTGTGTATCCGTTCAGTTTAAGATGAAGAAGGCTCGAAATGTGAGCTTAAATGAAACCTCACAAAGATGTGGAAAATCTTGTATAGACAGAGTTCTAGACCATCTAGAAGGTAATAATTCTCTATTGCCATATTTTTTGCAGCCGGCTCTGAATAGCGCACGTGAGAACGCACAAATGACGCAACGCAGTAAAATATTGCAAACATTCTGGGATTCCAGTCATTTTCATTGCAGTCATTCTTAAAGTATTTTGCTGCGAGTTCTTCTTCAAACAGTTTATAACATTATACCATATAAAATGGTACGAAATCTTGTCGTTAAAAACATTAAGTGGATAAATCACTTATAGATTCTTTAAATTTTACTATTCTGAAGTAGGCCCTACATTCCAGCGACGTTCAATGGAGTTAGCCTAACACTTGTGAAAGACAACATAGAAGGGCGAAGATGTTCCCGTTTCCCTCAACATTAAAATTTCATTCCCACTACACTGTCAGTATACCGGTAACCTTTATCTTTATGATCATTACTAGGGACCATATTTTGTCCCAGGGCTAGACTATAGACCACTGGTCGTCAGCACTCGCTGAAATGGGTAGAGTGCATGGAGGGTAAGGAACTCTGCTCCGTCCGGTATGGCATAGTTACGCCCCGCGGTCAATTGGGAGACCTAGGCATGGCATAATTGCGCCCCGAAGAAATCAGGTAGCAGATGGGACATGGCATAGTTGCGCCCCGAAGAAATCAGGTAGAGCCCGGACGAGAAGTTATGGCACCGGCGCGAGGGACGAATTTTAGTTCGTTTGCTTGGACTCCCCCTCACACTCAACTGGAGGGGTGTTGGGTTAATTGGTTACTAGTATTCCGAGTGTTCAGATCGTTCTGCTACTACCGCTATTGCTAATACTGAAAACATTGTCCTTCTGAGCGCCCTCATTATGGCATTGTCTAAGGTGTGAAATCATAGAGTAGTTCATAGTCAAGGACATGAAATAGCATACAATGTATGGAAATTCATGCCAGAAGAGGTTGTAAATGAAATACCAATTCCATTGAAAAGCGTGTGTGCAAGAGTACTGGCTGCCACTGGTATTTCAAAGCGAACCTTGGCAAAAATCAGGAAAGAAGGGGAAAATATTGAGGCAGGAACAGCAGATTCTTTCTCCAGTCCGGAAAAATCACAGCCGAAGAAGAAGATTGTTGCAGCTGTAGACAGTTTTAATGAGGAAGTCATAAGAAGACTCATTTATAATTTCTACGCTACGCATAAGTAGAGGTCGACTCTGCAATCGCTTCTTCAAAAAATGGATATCAGTGTATGATTATGTGAAGAAAGTAGAGAATAATTACATTGAAATTGAGCACGTGATGGACAGTATTTTTGAGAACATTCCCATAGACTTAGGGACATCTGATTCCAGAACAGATCAGTCGTCTGATTCGGACAGAGAATAAGAATATAAAGATGGAATAGCGGGCGTAATTCCATTAGGTACCTTTGGACTCTTGAGTAGGAAAGTAGTGATAGTAAGGTAAGACGAATGTTTTTGGAAAGAGATGAAACGGATGTGCTTGCCGCTCTGAGCTTGAGAACCGTAACCCAAACAACCCCCACTCCTCTACCCTGCTTGCCGGCAATTTAAAACTTCGCGCATGTTGGTGCCATAACATCTCGTCCCAGCTCTAGCAGATGGGACATGGCATAGTTGCGCCCCGAAGAAATCAGGTAGCAGGATGGACATGGCATAGTTGCACCCCGATGAGCATAGTACACACGAAAGTGATTGTCATAAAATAAATAAATTACTTAAAAATATTACAGTGATAGTTGCATTGAAATCAGGTAGGCCTAGCGTATGATCAATTTTGCTATTTAAAATAACACTTTTTTATTGATCACACACAATAAATGAACTGCATTTTTTGTTTGTACATCGATATCTTAACCCTACGGTACAGGGTTTCGAAAATTGAAACTTAGAACCATTATCAATTAACCTATTAACTCTTCACCCTTTTCACTAAACTTAACATTCATTTTAAATTAACCTCACTATACGCCACAGACGCACAGTGTGTAATTTCAAGCATCTAGCCGACCAAAAATTAATTTTCACACCCTAACTTTAATGCTAAATTCTTACATAGACGTGTTTATAACATTCCAAAGTATAATATTCAAGTGTAGACAGATGCTTACATCTAGTAGGGGACCCTCACAACAGAGCGAAAGTTGCATTTCTCCGATAAGATCATTTACGCTGCAGAGGCAGGCGCGCAATTTGTATTTGAATGATGCAAAGTGAGGAAGTTAATAGGCCTATAGTATTTTTCTTTAATACACAGTGTGAGTATATTATAAGAAGGTATATACTTACAAATAAACTAATTCTTTTGCTAAATAGTAATATGCGTTACAAGAGCGGTATGTTGATGTTTTCATGTTCGAGGAAAAGATTGAAAAAGCGAAACGTAGTTGAGCTTTTTTAATTTCCGAGAACATGAAAACAAACATACCGCTCGTGTATCGTACATTATTTTGTGCGAAGATCGTTTATTACATACCTGAAAGAGGAATTTCTAATTAGTTGCAATGAAATCTCCATCTTGGTTTCTGTTCAATGACGGCAATTTTGGAAAACAAAAATATCTCTCTTCAACATTGTTGCTATAAAATGTTTTCTGTGTTTACTATACTCCAGTAGGCCGTGATATACGTCTGTCTTTTTTTCCCCCAGTCTATAAATGCGAACTTAAAACAAACGGTAAGGTTATGTAATGATTTATTTTTCATTTTAATATTTTAACAATATTATTTATATAATATATTGCAGTAATAACATCGGCATCTGGAATCTTGTTGATTTTTTCACGGCTTCCTTAATGTTACTTGCATCACGAATGCAATAACTTTAGTGGAGTAGTAGAGTTTACTTAATTTTTGCAAATATTTGAAAACAATAATTAACAGTGCAATTTAGGTGAAATTGCAGTGGTAAGTTTCCAATTTATAATTATTACTATGTTAAACGTCTCTAAAAATAATATGTTAACAGCCTAAAGCAGTAAAATGAATATGTTTCTTAAGCGGTAAGAAGAGGGAAATTGTTATTTGTGTTACATTGGGAATACTGAATGTGGTATTTCACACTTACCGCGTATTGGTTTTGTGCGGAAAACAAGCAAATACGCACGATCTCGCACAAAAGTATTATCTTATTGTCTAGAATAAGTGTCTGAATAAACATGTGCAGAAAATCGAAGTTCTATCTTATTACATTATTTTGAGTTGAATTTTAAAAGGTGTAGCCCTCTATCACCTCGCTAAAATTTTGTGGAGATATTCATTATGCTTTTCTGAGCAAGACGTCGTGATTTTTTTCTGCAAACAGATGCAGACAGAAAAACTATTAATTATTTTCAGACACGATGCGCTCCGTAACTAGGAGAGCTATTTTCCAGGTGTGGAACAAGAGCGAGGGAAAAGTGAAATTCTCAAATATATAATTGAACATTTGGTCTCAAAGATTATTCTGAAGACATTTTATAGTCAATAAAGAAATAAATTAAATTTCTATGCTCGAAAATTCGATTACAATGGAAAAAAATACAGCATAAATGAGAAAAATTTCTTAAAATATAATGCGCTATGTTTGAACCAAGATTCAAAGTCTGAGAATAAAATATATAATACTTTGCTATCTACTACAAAACAATTCCAATTTGAGTCTGTCAGTACAAGCATTCGAGGACGTCCACGTAAACGAAAAATCAAAACGGAAATAAATTAGTCCACTCTTTAAAGAAAAATCGCCAGAAGAAAAACTTTCTGCTGCTCATATGAGTTTCAGAACTTCTAGGAAAAGAGCTGCTGTCAATATTGTTGGAGAAATTGCACTAGCATCACTTCAACGTGCGACAAAATGGAGAAAAAAACGTGAAAATTGATTTTGCAGGAACGACCAACAATTGTCACCTAATAAGGATCTTGCTTTGATTACTAATTTACAGTTGACCTCTAATCAATATAAAGAATTAAAGGAAATGCAAAATCTTGTAACAGTTAATTTAGATCCACCGTTTTATTTATTAGGCTACGAAACATTGAAAATAGGATACGTTCAGACATGATAAAACAAAGCTGAGCAATAAAAACGATGCAAATACCACAAGAAGATTTTTCAGAGAAGTTTCCGCTTTCGCATATATTACGGGAATAGATGGAATCTAATAAGTCGTCTACACACATAATATTAGAAATCTTTTCTTGCGGTTTTACAATGCTGATAAACGGGCATTTGACATATATGCAAGAGAGACAAGGGAATTACGTTTATGCTTGCAAAAATAGTATTATATGCCTTCAACCCTTCACAAACTCTTGGCTCATGGACAGAAGGTCACAGAACACTATTATACCTATTGGTAAACAATCTGAGGAAGCCTAGGAGACAAGGAACAAATACTACGAGTATATTAGACTATTCAGAGAAGTCTTCGCAAGAAAAACATCAAGAAAGACACAAATACCGATCTTTTACTCAGGCTACTTATTTCTTTGAATCCTTACATCACCAGCTTAAAGAAATTAAGGAGAGAAAATCGCGGTCGATTTCGATAGTAGTGTTGCAGTGCTCTGCGAGCCTCCATTACTCGGTGCTGCCGAAGGAGAGACTAGCAGCGAGGGTACAGATTCTGATACGGATGCATCTGACGTCTGAATGAGTGAGATATGTAGCAATATTCCTTCGTCTTACACTTTCAATTTTAAGCGCATTCCACATTATGAACATTAATTTATTTTTTCACTCAAATTGAAATTCTTTTTACAATATTATTAATTTTATTTTCAGTAAAAATAGTTGCTATTTTCATTTTCAGTATTAAAAACCAATCCACTTCAATAATTGAAGGTACATACCAAATTTTATGAAAATTGAGCGATTAATTTTCGAGAAATGATTTTTGGCCGGCTAGACTCGCTAAATTACACACTGTGAGACGGTGTGAAAATCACTAATAAAATGTCAAGACTGCTAAGGCCCCATATTCCAACGGCTCACTCATTTGAATATGTCAGTTAATAAAGTACTGCCAACTTCATGGTGTTCATTTTAACGGTAGGCTATCGATAATCACTGCATAAACAGTAGAAAAACAGTTAATAAAATACTGACTTCATGGTGTTCATTTTAACGGTATCGATAATGAATATAAATCGCATAAGAAATCAATAAGATTGATTGATTACGAGGTTCGAGTTTCCGTAGTGTCTATTTCTCTACCTATTTCATCGGGGCGCAACTATGTCATAACCTTTTCTCTACCTGAAGGGAACGGGGCGCAACTATGCCATGCTTTTTGTCTACCTGATGGGAACGGGGCGCAACTATGCTCACAAAACAGGGACCCTTTTTTATATGCTGTATTTTATCTCACCGTGTGGCGCAACTATGCCCTGCCCGCTCCGTCGTGCACAAGGAATAGAGAGAGAGAGAGCATACCCGCCAGCAGCGACGATTGCACGCTAGGGCTGTGTCTTGTCCGCGGGTAAAAGACGCTAGCACGAGCGTGGAGTGTTTTAATGACCGCAGCTATAGACTATATTGACGTGAAGTCACAACATCTTGTTTGTGCTGAAGTTGACTTTCTATTTATGATTCAAAACAAGACCTCATAGACTGTTTACAATGCAGTATAATTATTTACAAAGACTGATACTACGATGATATTTCCTACAATTTAAATTATTGTTTCATTTATTTAATTAATTAAATTTATTTTCACTGTGCAGAGTTAAGACCACAGGGCCTTCTCTTCCACTCAACTGGTATAAAAATGTATAGGAAATATAAATAGCAGCAACACAGAAAACAATGTAATAATAATAATAATAATAATAATAATAATAATAATAATAATAATAATAATCGTAACAGCAAAATATAGATGTGTTTAGTTACATGTAATTGCAAGAGTTAAACAATTACAATTTAGTGTTCAATAAGACAATTTACATATTAAAAATAAAAGTCATATTCCACAAACGTTATTTCTGAAGAAAGATGATATTCTACAGATGAAAAGCAGTCTATTTGATAATCGGAGTATTATGAAATAAAATACCTTGCATTACAATACACAACACTGTACATAATACTGTAGGCCTACATTATTTATTTTAGTGTAAATAGTTAAAATAGCGTATTCTAGTGTGCATAGTTTAAATAATATAAATCGTAAATATGAGTGTAATTGTTAAAGTAGTCCATGTTTTCTTCTGCCCTACTTGACCACACAGGAGTCGCTGAGCAGACACAAGCAGTACGCTTGCTATACATGCACGCAACTTCATCCGCTACAATAAAAATTCCAGTAATATTTAACCTTGTAGCCTCCTGGGACAAAATACGGTCTCTAATCATTACATAACATTTCGAAAATAATTTAAGGGGTTAGGTGTACAGCTTACAGCAGTAAAAGTTTGGAAATATTAAACATTTTTTCCTCCATTACTGTATCTTGTACAATAATAACAATTAGTATATGTAAAATCTTCTGCTATATGAAAAAAATATTTTTACGATTAAAAAAAATATTTACTTTTTTTTTTTAAATTCAGTTCACTATGCAGTGATGAAGCGTTTCCCACATAACTAAAAAACTATACAACATTCTGTGATGAAATTTTGTGTGTGTATTTATACTGTATATGTCATATCTACAATATGATGTACACTTTCCTACCTCTCATAGATTGTCTGATAAAAAATAAATTCCTTTAAAAAATGGTTAAATATCAGTATTTTCTTATAACACAAAATAAAAAAGACTTATTTGTTAAGGAATATAGTTGAAAGAGCATGATATTGTAAACATGAGTTTCAGCAATAAAACGAAAGAGAGAGAATATGAAAAAGTTAACAAGTTTATTAGTTATGAGGGAAACTCTTCTTCACTGCACAGTGAACTACCACCATTATGAATTTTGAAAAAAAAAAAAAAATATATATATATATATATGTGTGTGTGTGTGTGTGTGTGTGTGTGTGTGTGTGTGTGTGTGTGTGTGTGTGTGTGTGTGTAAATAATTTTTTAAATCGTAAAAATATTTGTTTCATATAGCAGAAGGACAGTGTTTTACACATACCAATTTTCATTATTGTACAACATACAGTAATGGAGGAAAAAAATGTTGAATATTTCCAAAAAAAATTACTGCTGTAAGCTGTATCTAACCCTTTAAAAAATCAACGACTTTTGGAAATGCCGGATAAAAATTACTGTTTGTTGCCAGCCGGAAAGCCCAGGTGGAGAAATCGACTGATAGATGGGGGTGTTCGCGTTGCTAGTCAACGGAGGCGCTATTCTCAATGGAATAATAGTGATGGCTGCGGTATTAGTTGGACGCCCAGTGAGCGAGACCCGCTAGTACTCGAAGGTGGTCAGGGATTTCCTTGCCGAATCTTATCTGGCAACTCTAGAGCTAATAATCGAGACTCGGGTATTAATACTAATTTCACTCAGATCTCCTCGGGGTCAACTACAGTGTAAATGAACACACATACAAATACACATTACAGTTAACCATTACTTAAAGTTCCGAGACAAAATAGTTTTCTATGCATAAATATTTCCGTAAACTATATTTTATGTTGATATATTTTTATTTCTTTATGTTGTGTCCTCCATTTCCTTCTTATTAAAACACGTTTACATAAATCATACGATTAAATGACAATATAAAAGGCATACTACCATCGGTATGAAACCGAGTAGGATCCGTCGGAAGAGACCGGCTAATTCTGAGCGTTGTGCTGATCATATCTCATCTTTCCATTATTTACACTCAAGAATTTAATGTCATCACTGTGGCAGGGACATTTGTAGTCCGTTACTTAACGACATTGTAACAAATACTAGGTTATTTACAGTCGATGGAACTGATTATACAGAGTGTAAGGTATAAGTGCCATTATTTCAACTGATGATTATTCATGTCATAAGGAAGAAAAACTGTCCTCACAATTTTTTTCTAATGTAATATTTAACTAATTATTAAAGTTTACAATATTAAGCGTTTGGCAACGTTGCGTTGCTGGATGGAGAGGATACAGACATACCGGTACAAAACAGATGCTCCGTTGTTTACATGAAACGAACAGCAAATACAAACTTTCAATCTCATTAATAGAACTTTATGGTAAATTTCCATTTTATTTAACAATATTGGCAATACTGGTCCATTTTTTATTGTACGTCTAAAAAATAAACAGTAATGGTTTACTATACAAAATCACACGAACTTCTTTTTAAATATAACATTTTAATTTCTCCCGCTTCCACAAAGCAGTACCATTTTTAAAGAAATTTTTGTTTGTGTGATTTTCGAAACGATGTAAGAAACTCCTAGTTTCTAATAATCGTTGAGAAACCGCTACAAAATTTCCCCGATCAGGTAACTTTCATTAATGAAAACATTGACGGTAGGCTACATCTTCTTCCCTCAATTGAATTATGACTTTCTTCATAAATTAATAACATATGATATTCCTAAACTGTGAATGACATTGTAAGTTGTTTATCGAATACCTGGTACCGAATTGTCATCCGCTCGGCAGTAGACCTATGGACAAAAAGCTTGAACTCAGCTGACATGTACGTACATCTGTGCAGAGTATTGCCTGCTGAACATATTGTCACGTCTCTTACGCCAGAATATTAACAAATTTAAGCATGCAATGTTATTTAATTTCGCGAAAACGCAATAGAACACACAAATATGTATTTAAAGTAATATTAACTCTTTGCTAGATATACCTACTGATGTAACTGTTTTTGTAATTTTACTAACGATATAAGCAGTGTAACACGAATAAAATAAGAGAAGAAATATTTTTTTCTGGGAAAACTATCAAGTTTTGACCCTATGTTGTATGGACATTTTTTAATCATGTAGACCATCCCCGACGACTGTGAAAAGGACAGCACTTACACTCCTTACACCCTGTATGTGATTTTTGGTGAGATGAGACCGAGGATTCACCATGTGATTACCTGACATTCGTGGAAAATGAGGAATAAACAGCACTAAATCTTTAATTCTACTTCTTGACTGTTTCTCAGTCACGCTTAAGCGAATACACATATCTTACTGGTGGTGGTGGTGGTTTTGGTGGTGGTGGTGGTGGTGGTGTAGTATTATTTGTGCCACATTTCTATGTGGCTGACCTTGGAATTATAAACAGGCTCCAAACCAAGGAATTAAAATTGCCTATAACCTAACACACACAATAGGCCGATAGTATGAAAATAATTCTACCGGAGAGACTCATTTTCATGTTTACTCCTCTTTTTCTATTTCAAACTATTTTCATTTCAAAGCAACTAGTTTTTTTTGTCATAGTTATTGCTAACATTTCTTATCCGTAGATTTATGAAAGCAATTCTCTCGACATACATTCTTTAAAATATTAAAAATTGCTACAGAGAGTAATCTAAGAGCAGATGTGTCTAAGAGATCAGTTCGAAAAACCCTAAAGGAGTAGAAATACACATATGTTCGGAATTTTCGGAAAATCTCACGGAAGTGTAAAATTGCACATTCGGGTTAAGTGATTTGTTTCAATTATTTTCAAGCAGTTTTAATCTTACACCGATTATGCATGATTTGCTTTTACAACGCTTTGTAAGTGACTAACTTAGGCCTACATTGATATTTCTCACCAGCCTCAAGAAACTGTAAGATAGATGAAGGTGGCATTTGTGTGGTACCAGTAACACCAAATGATGAATTTCCGTACTTTCACAATCTCAACACTATAATATGAGTTGAGTGATTACTCATTCTACGCCTGGGGAAATTTAATACTGTCGATTCTCATTTATGATGAGACTAGGCACATTTCAGTACAGCTTTGAAGTCAGACGAAAAAAAAAATCCTTCACTTCTGCCCGAAATGGAAACTTTGCTCTTCCTACACTATAGGTAACTAAGGACTAAACTTCCCAATATTGAAGATAGTACTAGAAATAACTATAGATTATTGTATTCTTAGATACATTTGAAGCAACTACTATGTACCGAAGCACTGAAGGATTTATTACAGTACTTATGTTCAAGGCCGAACACTTTCCCATAGGGCTATGATTAGAGCTTGGATTTCTACGACCTAAAACTCTGGAAATATGCATACACTTATGCCCGAAAAAATACCAAAATATGACATACAACTTGGAAATATTACGCAAAAGAAAATAAACATTGTCGAAACATTACTTACAAAACATTTTTATTCACCATACTACAACATTATTTTGTGAATATTAACTCCTTGTAATGGCCAAAGTGAACTGTTCACCCTATGAAAATAGGAAGGATAAAAGAAGGCTGAAAATTATTGTCCATCGTCTGTTCTCATGATAACTATTTTACAGGGTTACTGTTTATGAATTACTACTTCGCAACAGGGGGGTTAGAAATTTTTAAGCATCACATGTTCGGAAGGAGTGAAGGGAGTGAAGGGGGCGAAGGCAGACTGACCACCAACAAACTGCCCATATTCATAGCATTCTTTTATCTTTGTGTTTTGACAACCTCCTGCTACCGAATAGGCTATAGTCAAACTTCATTCAACCACAAAGTATTTTTAAGAAAGAGAATCCAAAATAAATAACCAAACACAAAAAAAAATCTTTTGCCATTATTGACACAAAACTTATTAATAATTATTGGAGAACTGTTAAAACGATTTTGTAATATGACTAAAAATATACCTTTATACCATTTCTGGTCAAATATGACTTAATACTAAAATATGGTAAAATATGCATTTATATGTCACCATGTTCAGAAAAGCTAGCAATGTATTTAATTTGACCTGAGTTTGTAAAAGAGATCAGGATAAAAATGACGTCACAGAATTCTGAGCCCTAGTTAGGTCCATAATGAGATGGCGATGTGGAACTAGTACCTACAATAATAGCAACACCGTCTTCTTCCAACACAGAGTTAATTCTATGCTCGCCAGGATTTCTGTTGAGTCTAGTGACTCCTCTAATAGCTATAATAATAATAATAATAATAATAATAATAATAATAATAATAATAATAATAATAATAATAATCCGTGGCACAGACCAGCCAGCTGCTGGCCTCATGTCCACTTGCCGAAGCAGAGATAATGATCATTCAACCAGAATGGAGTTATCGTGTGGTTAGCACGATGATCCCCCCCAGCCGTTATAGCTGGCTTTCGCAACCGGATTTTGCTACCTATCGTAGCTCCCAAAGTGCATCACGATGTTGAGTGGGCACCGGTCTCATACACTGGCCGAAATTTCATGAGAAAATTTCTTCCTCCATGAGGACGACTCGAACCAGTGCGTATTCCGTAAGGCAGGATGCCTTAGGCCGCGACGCCACGGCGCGGGACAATAATAATAATAATAATAATAATAATAATAATAATAATAATAATAATAATAATAGATTATGAAAATAACTCTGTTTCCAGCTTTCATTATAATATTGTCTCTGTCTGTCTGTCTGTCTCTCACTCTCTCTCTCAGTTTTTACGTACTTTAACCCATCGGGCCTATTGTATTTCATCGTTCCGTCAAATTGATTGCTCAGAATGAAACATAAGATCTCAATGCAAGGTATGAGATTATTAAATGACACTTTATTTTATTTCTTATGTGAAATAGCTCCATAAAGTAGGACAGTCGTTCTATTGAGTCATTGTACACAAATGCTTGAGCCGAGGCTGCTCGGCGATATATCTTATGCAAAGTAAGAGGCTCGGAACATAAAACAAAGATACCGCCAAAGCAAGGTGGGGAGATGACGTTGCCAGAATGAGATGAGTCGAGTTGTACTTCTAGAAACACAAGCCAATGATATTTAGAAGAGTTTAGATAAAAATTGTATAGCTTCAATTAAACATATTTGTAATATTTAAAGTTAGTATATTAGCATCATCTAATTCCGCGCTCTACTTTGGCCCGTCTTATCCTCACTTTTGTGGTCTTGATTTACAATGAGGTTTCCAACAGTCCCTCAGTGCTTCATAATTCAAGTTCTTAAGCATATAATAGATTGTACGAGTAGTACTCCATTGAGAGCCATTTCATAGCTGAGGTGAGTGTTATTTCCAGAAGGGGAATTAAAATACGCTTTCCTTTCATAGGGACAGTATTTATATCTCTTGTCCTGTATTTTTCTTATGCGGTCATGAACGGTGGAGTCTTGCTACTGTTATTCGTTCAAAGTAGGCTCCCTCGAGAATGAGGAAGGGTCCTGCTGCTACACGGGGTGGAGGCCATATAACTTCTCTGTCCTTGCGATCCAAGAAACTAACGTATAAAAACAGTCGAAGGAGGAAGAGAGAATGATGACGATGATGATGATGATGATGATCGTGATGACGAGGATGATAATGGTTATGAATATTATATTTCAATATAATTACATGCCAATTTAGGAATATATGCTTATATTTAAAATCTATTTAATGTAATATTAAGACAATAACAATTGAAATAAAACTCAAAATCTATAAATCTATAATAAGGAGTACTATAACATATGGGGCGGGAACGTGGCATTTAAACACGAATATGAGATTGAAACTCCTCTCCACTGAAATGAATTGTTTTAGACGTCCACTAGACATTCTAAATTGGAAAAAATTCGAAACACAACCATTAGACAAGAAATGGGAGTTAATAGTACATTCTTAGATTTCGTTAGCTACAAGAAATTAGAATGGTATGGCCACGTACGTAGAATTCCAGAAACAAGATTGCTCAGACAGATTTTGAATGGATTCCGCCAGGAAGAGGAAAGAGGGGAAGACCAAGGAAAACCTGGATAGACGATATAAGAAGTGGAATGAAGGAGAGAGGCTTGGAAGAACGGGATTGGGAGGCAAGAGAAGAATGGAGGAAGATGATAAGAATTTAAACACTTTGGATACTGGAAGATGTAGTTTACATTGTAACCCTGTTAATAAATAAATAAATAAATTAATGTAATATGTAGCTAATCGGCGATGTATGCAATGGAGGGAGAAAATAACTGACTACCCTTCCCCATTATCTTCTGACCTAGTTGCCTCATGAGTGGTGCCATGTTGGTATCACTTGTGAGGTTCAGACCTGTCATCGGACAGTTGACTAAACAACAACTTTATGCTCTTTACGTGATACTTTTAACGCAACATAATTTTGAATTCGCCAAAATATCGTTACTTTAGAAAATATTGACTGAAATATCATTATTTTCCAGATTATTTTGCTCCGTTGTTTTTCTACGGTTTTTAAGGTTATCGTTATCTGCTTTGTTCCTTCCGGCTTTCGAGAAACAATACGTAGTACTCTTCTCTTTATTACCATTTTATCAAGTTTGGTCATTTCACTTAGCTAACTATAATTTTTGCGTAGGTCTAGTATTTGAATAGTAAGATTTTTAACATTTGTTTACTGGAAAATATATTTTGGCCTAGAATTTTATAGGTATAAGAAAGGACAGATCAGCAGGTTCTCCTGAATTACTTACATATGCACATGACTTAGCATATAATTAATGCATGTATTGCTAGTGCAATCGAAATCACTTTTTCGTTTATAACATTTATAGGCCTATTTGGCAAGCATTAGAAAATATAGAATAGAACTCTCTGAGGAAGTGTTATTATGAAGCAGTTTACATCTGGAACTTACAGAATATTACAGTACTTAATTAGCAAACATACATCTCCTAGGTAAAATCCGAAGCTTAAAAATTAGAAAAGAAAATGCAGTGAAGCTGTAATGAATGTTCGTTCATTGGTTAAATCTAGAATTGCAGTCTTGTAAATAAACAGGAAATGTAATTTATATAATTCTATGTCTCGTACAAATATTACTGCAATTTCAGGTTACATTGTTTAAAGATCTTTGTTTGAAAATCAGTTTCGTTTGGTAGAACTAAGTAATCTGTGTTCCTTTATTTTTACAAATTCAGAAAATTATTCCAAAAAAAAAAAATCCTGTCATTGTAATACAAAGAATAGACCAAATATCAGAATGATGTTGTAGCGTTCAGATTTGCGGAACAGAATCCAGAGAAATACACTTAGACTTATTTTTCTGTGTTCTAAAGATATTAACGGTAGGTCCACATGGATTAAGTGACATATGAAAGCGATTTTTTTAAATTTGCGTTGAAGTTAATTTATTACAATTAAATATTGCATTACAGTTATGAAATTTTGTCGTCGAAAGTTCAATTATATCAACAAAAAATTATAAGATGAAGCCAATAAAAGAATTTTAAGCTGAAGATGAAACATATAGTCACACTTTTCATTCATTCATGTGTTATTGAAATCGAGAGCAATGCAGGGAAAGTGATGGGCCATAGAAAGTATTCACAACGGTACACACATGACGAAGGTAACTGTTTTTTTCCATGCATTTCAGATGTAACGTTGTCTTTACTGTTCGAGCCGGGCCGCCACCTCTGCCACCTTCGTCTGCGACCACTGACTGCCGCCTCCACTATGGATACATACATGGTAGTGGCAAGGACTAGAGCCGGCTGCTGCAACGACCACCGTCGGCCACCAGCAACAGCTATGGTGTGACTGACTTGGAACTCACGCAAGAGTGACCGGTTTCAGCCAATAGAAAGCCGAGGTTGTCGTTACGTCACGGCTTGGTGGACTTGCCTGCTACCTTTCCAAAGACGGGGCTTGCCTCCTGCGGTACCTTAGATCAACTCTTCAGTCTAGCAGAAGACATTGTGTGAGGAAGACTCCCTACAACTTGATAGAGGGAAGACGGGGAGTAGAAGCTGTGGCGATCTGCAGCCATGGCTACAACGGGTAAGTTTCACCCACCGTGTCTTTTATAGGAAACCTAACTACATTTTAAAGAATCGATATAACTAACTGACTTCAATAACTTCAAAAAATGTCTAATAAGCCCAAGTGATCTTATTCAATGACCCATACTTCAATCAGTCTGTCAGGTCTTCCCTAATTTTGCACCCCGCCACTGACAACATTCACGCACAAGTTTTTATGTGAAACACTGTATCTTAGCGTACAATTTAAAAAATGACTGGAACCATATTATCAGTACAAAGTGCTTAGTTATCTTCTTTTGTACGATATCTCCCTATTGTAGGCATAGTTTTAACACTTGTACGGATATATGGTAGAATGACTTTTGCAAAGTAACTTTTCCTCCATCTGTCACGCTGAATGTGATCTATTATTCAGTAGAAAGGTCTATTGTAACAGGCATACAGCAGCTTCCCGCCTAAACTAACCCTCGAACCTTTACATCCCCATGAAAAAATTATCCCCTTCCTTCTGAATAGAAACAAACCAACGAAGGTGAACAGCTGTTGAGGGTGGACGGTGGCATTTCCGGAGCAATTTTTTTTCTGTGTCAGTGCTTGAAGAATTCGCACCTGTAACCACATGGATATACAACGTTAGCAAGACATGGAACGTGGATGTTCAACACTAGTGACTCGTAACTGTGGTGATTGTGTGGAAAAGTGATTTCCGAACGGATACTGAGTTGCGTAACAGTGATAATCTGACATCTGCTATTTATTGTAAGTGAAAGGAAACTTGCGAAGTGACAATTAAAAGCCTTAAAAGTACAATCAAGTATGTCTTGAAAATATTCTTTTATTTTTACGTTGTGAAATGTTTCAATAGGAATGTGCTAATGCAGAAGTGAATGCGCCAGTAAAATCAACAGGATATGCACGTGAAAGTAAGTCTAGGTATGAAAACGAGCATCGCATCTTATTTTTAATTATTTAATACTTTTTTTACTGTAAGCGAAGTTCCAGTTGGACGACTTCAAGGTTCTTAATTCAGTGTGACTTCTCGACCTGAACTCCCCTCCAAGAAAGGCTTGGTCATAGCTAATGATCAGGACACAACATATGGACACATTATTTTCCCTTAAAAGTTGAGACTAGGTGTGCAAAAACAATAGCGAACCAAAACTTGTGAGAAAACGGACAACTGGTTTTCAAACTGTAGAAAAGTGGGCAGTGTTAACCTAGTGAAAACGGAAGTTAACCTCGAAATGAACAATACCTTCAGGTATCATCACACCGTGTGGGATATAGCGTGGGGAGAAATCACAGCTAGGCTGTTGAAATCTCTCGCAATTCATGTATCCTTCCCATCTACCCAGGCTTAGCACCTTACTGCAAAGCAATGCCAACCTACAGACTTCGTCATTCAAAACTTTCTCTCACAACCGTTTTCCATTACTTCTTATGGCAAACGTGGGCGTTCAGTGGCGGGCTGCAGTCGTACCATATGCAACAGAAAATTTGTTCCAACTGTCTTTTTATCACTTGTATTATGTCTTATACTAACAGGATCGATTAAAGTTGTGGTAATGTGTCTAGCAGAATAACTAACCGGTGTGCATTGCCTTTAGTATGTCCGTTACACAAACATTTGTTCGCACGTTCTATAATAATCTGAAAGTGTGCCAGTTTTGTGTTGGCTTAGCAGACTTTCTTCAAAACCAAACAGACGATGTTGCTTTTACATTCAGAGAGCTTTTGAAACAATGTTAAATGAACCACAAAGATGACGATAATTTGCGGTAGTTCAAGGACATGTCTGTCGTGTAGGTATCCTATACGCTAACACCGTAAAAACCGCAATTAGAAATAAGATCACTTTCTTAGAAAGGAAGTCGGAATTCAGAGCCTACAACGTACAATATAAGCTTACTTGTTCGTTATAATTAAAAGAACTCATAAATTGACACACTTATTTATTGGTTCAAAATTTGAAATTGTTTCTTGTATTGCAGTAATACCAAAGTTTAATAGATGTAGTGGTTGTAGTACTAAACATATCGCAGTTCAATATATCGAAAATAGTAGCGGAATCGGAATTGATAATACGTATATTTTTTAACATAACAGTTAACTAACTAATGTATGCCTACTGTATGGAATCGTTAAGTAAATGAAGTTACTTTAAATTTATGCATCACTGAAAAAAAAATGAATATATTAGTATTATAAAGAACCAAGTAACAAGATAACAAACATATGCTAGGCCTATGTCTATAAACGTTGTTAAAATATACCATCTGTTATATTCATACTCAGAAAGTAGAGATATTTAGTTGGTAACTGGAAGTTATTCAACACTCCGTTCTTATTAGAGGTGAAATTTAGAGGCGAGATGATTATTATAGCGATCATGGAGCAGTGGTAGAAAGGGAATGTCAGAGGGAGCCGAGGTATTCGAGTGAGACGATTTCACAGTCGCTCTGCCCATCATAAATTTAATAGAACCTATTCTTGATCATACCCACTAACCTATGTGTGCTAGAGTTACAAAATATTAATAATAATTAATGGAGAGATAATTACATTCCTTCTCCCAAGATTATTTCCTTATTTTTCTGTTTACAAATATGGTAATTAATTTCAGTCGTATGTAACGTTTAGTTTTAAAATGTTAAATTTGTTTCTGTTGTGTGGAGCTTGCATTTATTTGAGAAGCATCCCTGGTGAGATGGGCAGCAGGTTTACTGGGTGGGCTCTGGCATGTGTAGAATATTAACTACCATTATTAATTTGACTTACCCTTCTGCTGCACACTGGGTTGGTAAGGCAGTTATAATGAAAGACATTAACTAACCTGGTCGCTAGGGGGCTTTTATGTCGGCTTTTACGTGACAGTTGACATGGAGTTTAATGGAATCTGTCATTTCTCGTTTTTTGTCAAGTATTCACGGTTGTGTATCCGCTGCTACACGGGGTGGAGGCCATATAGCTGCTCTGTCCTTGCGATCCAAGAAACTAACATATAAGAACAGTCGGCGGGCACCGCCCAGGCCAGCTTATCCTATATCATTTGCACGAATCTATAACTGTACTTAGCAATTTGAGCGAGTCGGGTACTGTATTACGCCATGAGGTCAAAGACGCTCAAAAATTTGCATCTAATCACTTTTAACGTGTATTTTTGTGCTGTTCAAGTTGTTCTATACGAAATGAGAACAAGGATGCCTGAAAATTGTTATATCTGCAATATCGTGTCAGTTCTTGTGGTTGTATAAATGTTACTTCGACATGACTTGTAAGTTACCGTAAAGAAATTTGAAAGATACATAATTCTATGCGCTATGTAAATTTGTTAAACAAAAGTGAATACAACGACGGATATGTCTTGCTTGAGCCACAGAATTGTATCGGCAGGAATCTTACATGTAGCAGTATGATTGTGCCTGAAAAACTACTTATTTGCATTTAAAAATAATATTTTCTTCGAATTATAAATTGACCTTCGTTAAGTATTAGGAAAAATATGTAGCCAAGGTTCCTTCTAAAATCCGTATTGATGAATTTCGTAGTTACTAGAAGAAAACGCAGTCTTCAGCTCCTTAAAAATTCCCTTAACACAGCTTTCGTTTCGTTCCATACTTCAAGCGGGATTTGTCCTGGAACCTCAGCGTTTTTATTTAACACAAGGCAAATTTGTGATTGGACGCTTGTAACTTATAATCAGCACGACCGACGTCAGGACTCTATCTGAGAGATCAAAAGACATTCTGTCAACGAATAAAGATTCATGTTCTAGGTAGAAATACATCTTGACTTCCACACAACGTCATATGAATGTACCTTTCTTTATAAATATGATACACAAAGTATCTAAACTTTTATTATATGTAATTAATTTTAAACTCTTATCAAAATGTATCCCAGAAAAATAATAAATAGTAAAATTTATTGTTATTTTTATGTTTCTGACTGATTTATGCGACACGTAAGGATGTGTCCATACCGGAAGGTTTTTGTTAATTTTGTTTGTTAGCGTTGTTAATAAACTACTTCGTGCATAGTTTTCAAGGTTTGTGAACAAATCAAATATCTATTAGTTTTTCTGCTTCGTTTCTAAACAAATCTTCCTTAGATTTTGTGAATAAAGTTTTAATGAAATTCATCTATGTTTATCAACTCTTCTAACTGCCCAAGTGCATAATATACTAAAAGTAATAAAAATTATTGGATCTTATCTTTTTCTTCACAGATTCTCTCACAGTCTCATACAAAAGAATGGCACAGTTCTAGTATGATTTCTGAAATTGTTTGGTTTTAAATTGAAAGAGAAGTGGATGAATCACCAGCCAATACAAGTGGCTCAATATCACAGCTAGTCAAAATCTAACTGAATAGCTTTACAATAGTTTGTGTTTTTTTTTTCATTCTTACAAATTCAACATCAGTAACAAAAATTCGTAAAGAAGATACGAAATGCTGATACAGTATATCACTGAGATCATCAACGTATCAGGAATCGAAGCGTCTTTCTACAGTAATTCTGGTCGCTGCACTTTCCTGCAAGATCTGGTGTTACTTATCATGTTGCAATGAATAGGCCTAATAGTAGCTTTTCCTGTTCATTTGTACACATGCTATAAAGTTCTATCATACTTGAGTTTGGTTTGGACAGAAATATAAAGAAGCTAAATAAATAATACTCTTGACATTGCTTACTTAATTTTTTAATATTTTGTTCACACCGAAATAGAAAAATTTATAACACAGACCGAAGTGATAAGAATGCGTTGAATAAAAATAAAGCTTACTAGTAGTGTGTTAAAAGAAGATTCTTAAAAAAGACGGATGTAATGAAGTTAGGAATAATTTTAAGTGTGTGTTGACATTTAATCCTACACAATTATATTCTATTCTATATATATGTACTTCTTATTTTGAGTTTTCAATAAACATTATTCGAATAAAAATAGGAAAAACGCAAACAATCACGAAGTTCCCTCCTCCCCCGATTAAAGTCTGTAAATTGAGGAACAGACTTTCAAAACATGACATATCCATTTCCAGAAAATACATTTCAGATGCCAAAATCTTACATGTATGTAATGAACAAAGCGTTTTCTGTGGTGAAATATTAAAGATTATTATAACTTTTTTGCTATAGATTCATATAAAATTTCACCATATAAAAATCTTCATTTATTACAGAGACACATTTTTGTAACATTTTCTGAAAACGGACATGTCATGTTTTGAAAATTTGCTCCTCAATTCTAAAAATGAAGTCTCGTTTTTCAACTAATAGGGATACAAAAATTGCTACAAATCACGATAGTTATTAGAAATTTGTTTATGAACGAGATAAAAGTTATACTTAAGTAAAATATGTTAATAAATTAATATAGAAGCAAATATGCAGAAGAATTATTTGTTAGAAAAGTTAACGGCTTCTGGAGTAGATCAGGCGGTTGGAGCATTTGCTTGCCGAACAGGAGCTGCGCTCAGGCGTGGGTTTGATACTTACTTGGGTTATTACATGACAGGGATTTTTCCGAGGTTTTCCTCAACTGCAAAACAAGTATTAGGTATGGACGAATCCTCGCCCTCATCTTGACAAACACCATTTCACTATCACCAATCCCATATACCTAGTAGTTGATACAGTGTCGTTAAATAACCAACTTCCAATGTGGACTCACACTTAGGCTTAGAAGAAGTTTTAACACTGCAAAGAAGCAATGCATCAGTTGGAATGCCACCTCGGTTGTTTTCCCTTGTCAGTGTGATTTCCTGAAGTGTCTTAAGATGGACACCCTGCGTCGTGAAGATCTCTCTTCATGGTAATCCGACAGAGTATCTATTAGTATTCGGTTGAGGAACGAGACCTAAGGTTCTTGAATATCTACAGGCTTTAGCGATGAAAACAATATTTTATCTTTTAATGTTTTTTAGGAACAGCTATCAAGACCTTAAGGGTTGCAAATGACAAATTTTTCCTTCTAAAAAATTTATAGGTACTTGGCAATATAATAATGTTATTACTGCGTCTGTACTTCAGTTCTGAAGTGATTTATGTGCCTGCGTCTGTGCTCGGTCGGCTGAGCCGTTGAAAGTTGTGTGGAATGCAGACACTTCCAACACTTCGCTGGAAGCAAGGAAATTCGATCCGTTGGATGGTTCGCTGACTCGAGGTATCTGGTCTACACGTAGTCTGGGCCTGCTAGGACGACAAGCTTTCTTTCATAATTTAATATTCTTTGTTATATGAATTATCATTTTGACACTATAATTGTTTATTGAAACATTCCTTTCATCATCGTCGTCGTCGTCGTCGTCGCACAACTTAAGAATTGGGTCTTTTACCCATTGCAGCATTACTCTTGTGAGAATTTGGAAAAAAATATCCAGGAGTAAGGAGGCTCCCTTTTTATGCGATAAGTATGGCTAAAGACGAAACTTTTGTTTAATTGTTTATTTATAAATTCTTTACTATTCAAATAAGGATTGGATCGTATGTTTAATTTCGTCCTCACTAATGTAAGAATTCTAATCCAACAGCATACATTCACAGTTACTGGACTCCTTAGGAATGTGGTCAGTATGACGCAAGGCAAAGCTTGAGGAAACACACAACAGACACAAGACAACGAGCATGTACTAAGGCCGTGTCTCAAAGCTACATTTTCAGCTGAAGTGAACTAGATTATTGACTAAATAGCCGGATGTGACGTCAGAAGTTATGATCCAAAGCTACATAATGCATAGCAATCAAATCCGTAGTAGCTAGTAAACGAAAATGCTTGCTTGATTGCTGACTTGTTCACTAAACAAACATGGATACCTCATCAGCAATTGGGGTTAAGAAATCTGAAAATGCTTTGAAAGTGAAATAATTTAAATATAATGTAAAATAACACGTTAACTTTGAACACTGACATTCTTAATACCGTTTGTACAATGTTTTAAATATTATTGTAATATATAAAGCCCTTAACTTTTCCACATAACTCGTAATGAAACTGCATTAGAACACTGCCTTCTTAATTCAGTGCTGCACCGTGATGTCATGGTTTTTAGAAAAATACTGGTAGTCTATAAAGAAGGCCATGTTTCAAGCATACATGTTTAAAGCTCCCTAGTGTGTAGTTTACAAGTCACCTAGTTGCTAGTCACTAGAGTGTAGTATGGACTTGAGCTTTGAGACACTGCCTGAGTCCATAAGAAAAGAGACGAACTTCCGGTATTTTTCTGGCAATCAAATTCAGTTCTTAAGGATTTATAGGCTGATGGAAACTTATAACTTTCAGCATTTTAAATTATAACGTAAGAAAGTTGAAAACTTTATCTGAATTCTAAATTGATTTTGTAAACATTTTGATAAATTATTTCCGAAATCCTTCTGGAAAAGAGAGAAATATTCGTACTACATAGAATTGTATTTCCTATGCTTAACGCACTATTTCTATCCCGGTATTATGTTACCCTACCATCTGAGCTTATACTTAATAAAATGAATGAAATTCTGAAAGAATCAGAACAGTGAAGAAATTTTTATTTTCAGGATGAAAACTCAATAAACTTGTTGCGACATTATCCCTCCAGAATCATTTACATTAGCATATTAATAACACTGTTAACAGTCAAGTAATGTTCTTATATTCGCATTTGACCTTGTAATAGTAAAGTGGAAAGGCAGACCGACTGTGTGCAATGACACTGCTCAGTTGACCCCTCCCTCTCTCTTTTGCAAAGGTCTTTTAATAGAACGTCCCTAACTTAACTAAATTGAATCAAGTTTACTTGTTACGCCATACAATATATTCACATACTTATATAAGGTTTTTTTATGTGTTGCAGGTCTATACTTGTGTAAGTTATCTTCAAATCAGTTTATATTCTGTTTCTATAATTTCGCAAAGATCATATCATTTCTCTTCAAGAATTTAGTTTGTTGTTCCATACAGTTCTCAACCTTGTGAATAGCCATTAGAAATTCACATGTAACGGTACTTCCCATTCATATAATAATAATAATAATAATAATAATAATAATAATAATAATAATAATAATAATAATAATAATAATAATAATAATAATAATAATTTATTTAACCTGGCAGAGTTAAGGCCATAGGGACTTCTCTAGCATTTAACCAGGAGTAAAACTGCGATATAAAAAACACTACAAAATTTACAAAATACAATACACAAAAAACTGAAGTAAATAACATAATACAATGTAAACAAGTCAGTAGAAATGAGACATAATACATAACGTTTGGAAAGAAAGAAAAAGGCATAACAAAATGTGAACAGTAAGTCAAAATAAATAAGACATAAAAAGTATAAAAATATAAGACAGTAATAATAATAATAATAATAATAATAATAGTAATAATAGTAATAATAGTAATAATAATAATAATAA
This sequence comes from Periplaneta americana, assembly GCF_040183065.1. Lineage (NCBI taxonomy): Eukaryota > Metazoa > Arthropoda > Insecta > Blattodea > Blattidae > Periplaneta > Periplaneta americana. The sequence goes on along the minus strand of NC_091117.1, from coordinate 134,509,423 downwards.
TAGTAATAGTAATAATAGTAATAATAATAATAATAATAATAATAATAATAATAATAATAATAATAAGCAAAATAAGTACAAAGCATACAATGAACATAGTTTTTATTAGGAAAACACACCAAATGAAAATAAAGTTGCTCAAGTTCTCACATGATAGGCGTAACATTATCGGGAAATATGATGAAACAAAAGCAGATAAAATGAAATAAATATCACTAGAATAGGTATCAAAAATGTAGTGAATACGTGATAACATGCAATGCAACACTTGTCATAACAGTAAGTTAGTTTGGCAACTCGTCATAAAATAATTTTCTAAATTGGATTTAAAAGATTTCAAGGTTTGGCAGCCCTTGACTTCAGGCGGGAGAGAGTTCCAGTGACGATAAGTAGCGACAGTGAGTGTAGTTGTCAGTATGTATGTAGTCAACATAGCGTAAGATCATTTTTGAAGTACACAGGGCAAATGTAATGTAGGAAAAACACACTATCTTCAAAAAATATGTATAATACTATAACGTTAATTACGTACTGGTTTAAATTTCAACAACAATGTGACGGGATAGCATATACGAATATGTCCATTAATTAATAATAGTTTTTACAAAGTTCTTCCTTCAAATTATAATTGCCTTGTTCTCTATTTCACAATTTTAAAATAAAATATTTCCAAATTATAAAATTCAAATAGCATGGTTAACTCAGATTGCTTGAATTTCAAATATATGAAATAACATTTAGAACCGTAATAAGATTTTATAGGGATGTGTTTTTGAGCAAAAATATTATACATAAACTAAAGTTATTTTCTGTTAAGAGATATAGCCACTTTCAACTGAAAATCTTAATTACATAGGCCTATACATTTTAAACGGAATTAAATATGTCTAATTCAGAATTTTGATGTATCGTAAGTTAATGTTAAATGCCTGTTTCCGTTTCCATTGCGGTTTCAAACTACTTCAACGTTTTTATTCATTTATTTATTCATTCATTCTTGTTCTACTACCACTACTAGATCTGCGACTACTAATACCACTAGGTAATACGGCTACTATTATTTCATGATGCTTACACTCCTTGAATATTCTTGGCTTACGTCTCTTTGTTGGTTTCTTTCTCGACCAAATGTTAGACTAACACAGTGGGTTCTAATGACGTGTAGTCGGCACAACACCAAATCCCCACTTAAGATAGCAAGATATATCATAGGGATAATTGGTGAACATTTATGCCTTCTACTCGTTAATTACTTCACAGCTAATCAAAAGTTTTTTTCACAGTTGATAACATGCATCTGATCAGCATTTGAACAGATTGGCGTCGAAATACTCGAAGAACAATCCAGTGTTTAAAAGATAGCACTTCCATATTCCACATGCTTACTATCCGAAATCAGATTTTTAGATGTTTCCATGTAATTCTAACAGTAGCATAACTCGGAGCTTTGCCAGGTGTTACAAACATCGGCGATCGCTGCTGATCTTTCGGAGGACAGTTTTAAGTTCTCGTATATCTTTTTAATCTCTTAATCCGAAACAAGAGTTTTCTGCAAATGTACGTACGTGAACACTTCGACATCCGGGATCAATATGTGAATCATACCACAAGGAATTTGTGAGGGTGGGCAGTTGCGTTAGTGGCTTTTGGATGCTTTCCAGTTTTCCATATTTGCAGTGATAATTTATAGGGTGTGAATATCGAGATAGTTCGATTTTTGGATTTTTTTACGATAGCAATTAAAGTTATTAAACTGGTTTCATAACGCCTAATAGAATTTACTCATATTACTGATTGAATATATGGACTGAATGGACTTAGAAGAATAGATTTTAGGCTATATCTCGTCATAACTTACAGTAGAATGGTTCCGCTGTCCACTTATCCTCTTTCGGAGACTTTTCAGGGATAAATGGCAGTCGTAGTATTGTGTTGACATCATCTCCTTTTAGTGTCAAGGTCAAGATAGCACTTTGCGCTATCATTTCGTTACTCATACACCCCAATGATATGGGTGTGAACACGTATTTAATAATGGAGCACTTGTAAAATATAAGCTATAGTCCGGGTCAGATTACTTAATACCCCAAGGGTGAAACCTAACCATTTTTCCACCTTTACTAGATAAGCTAGTGAATTATAGTGATTTTCTAGTTTTCAAGTTGAATTTTCTTTTGCCAATTTCGTTTCAAATTTCGGTACTGAGAAATACAACTGATAGTGATTTTATAACTGTTATGTTGGCAGCAGTGACACAAGTTGTCGGTAGTTTAAATTCTGAAAATTCAAATTGTTCTAGATTTCTGAGTCCATTACTGGAAGTTAGTGAAATTTGAACATATTAATAATTATTTAATATCACTATTAATATTAATACATGATAGTTATTGTATGTGTTGCTTTGTGTTGTGGTTACAATTTCAAGATCAGAGTCAGTAGGCTAAGTGTAAATAAATATAACATATTCGTGTGATACATGCTCTTGGGTAATCGATAGAAATACTATTTCACATTTTAATTAATTTCTTTCGTGTTTAGACTTTTATTACAATAATGGAGTAAATATTCTAAAGCATACATTTCTAAAGCCTTCGTTTTCGGAATTCATACTAATCATTTCACGTGATCAAACAAAATACATTTTTAGGTTAGGTCTCGTGATTCGTAAACTGTTTAATCAAAGCAATGAATTTCATATTGTCAGATAAAATACATTTTAATATTAGAACATACACTAATCTACTACTAACATAATGTGCGAAGGTCCAGAAGAAAAATGTACTCTTTCACAAATTATTGAACCTTATAGAAAACATCTCCCCAACATAAAGATGAGACGTGGTAAATAAGCAAGACATCGTTTTTATTTATTATTATTATTATTATTATTATTATTATTACTATTATTATTATTATAGTACATGGCATTGTGTGATTTTATCCTCTTTTGGTGATATCTAGTATTAGTTGGCAACACTGAAGAGACGGCCAAATTAGTCTTTTAGGGTGCTATTCATAGACATTTCGCTAGCCCTCGCTACGAGCGTGCTAAACTAGCCCCGGCTATCGACTGGTTACTTGTACAGAATTCATATCATAACATAACGCTAACAGTGGTTTATGAATACGAAAAAGTTAGTTCGCTGATCATCCACCGGAAGCCCGTGCTAAGAATATCTAAGAATACGGCCCTTAGGAATTACTCTTACGTGATCCTCAGTATACATAACACAATTCTGCCTATACACTATTTATCTATTGTAGCTCAAGTGGTAGGGTTTCTGTGCTACAAGAGACACGATTTCGTTTCATGGTAATGAGAAAATTTCGACCCTGCTCTCTCTCTCTTTCTTTCTTTCTCTATCTCTCCCTCACATACTAGTATTAAGTATGCAAATTCTTTTTTGTCTCTTCTATGTTGTCTTAAACGGTAAGCTTGCAACATTCTAACCTAACGATTAGAGAGGTCCAAACCTTTAAATCGTTTATTTATTGTATTGAATTCCGTGAGAATCGAGAGTAATGCTGTAGACAGTGCCTTGAGTTGATTAGGAATTTGAACAAACGTTTCAGTGACAGAGGGTCTCAGTGACTTATAATAACATAAATGGAAACTGCAAAACATTGTGCTATTTTAACAGTCGATTTTCTTCGAAAAGTATCTAAACTAAAATACGACTCTTGAGAAGCTTCTGAGGAAACCGAATAGGCCTATAACCTGAATGTATATACAGTAGACAATCGTACTTGTAAGAAATAATCGATATTATGATGATGCTAATGTACTGCTGTGATGGGTACGTGGTCTAATCATCAGCCTGTCACGCAGGGCGGATCGGTTTCGAGTCCCGTTCAGGAGTGGGATTTTTCATTGACAGGACGCAATTGGGGTTTTTCTCGTAGTTCTGCTTTCTCATGTTAGGCATCAATATCATTCAGTCAGATCTTCATTCCATCATCATTTCATAATTCCTCTATCACGTGCTGGCAACGCGCGGAGTGGGCTGGTCTAGAGACAAGCATGCTGATCGCAACCAGGAATGCTCCTCAGCTAATCTTAGCGTAGTCAGGTAAGGCCATATTCATAGACATTCTTAGCGCGGGCTTCCGGTGGATGATCAACGAACTAACGTTTTTCGTATTCATAAACCAGTGTTAGCGATATGATATGATATGAATCCTGTACAAGTAATCAGTAGTCGATAGCCGGGGCTAGTTTAGCACGCTCGTAGCGCGGGCTAGCGAAATGTCTATGCATAGCACCCGTAGAGTCTGTTGGAAATTCCGCGTCCGTTGCTCTGCGCTAGCGCGCTGGTCTTCATTTCAGGTGCCTCAGTTTCGGTCCCTGGCCAAGTCGCGACGGAATTTGTGGCGGACAAAGCAGACATTGCAGAAGGTTTTTCTGGGGATGTCCCGTTTCTCTCTTTCATTTCACTAACACACTCCACCACGCCCTCATTTCATCTATCATCTGCATTAGTTAAAAGTAGGCTGGGGTAAAGTCTTTGGAGTGACACGGATTTTCGATGCTGATATAGAAGGAGCTTGGGGCTGCGGACCCTGTGGCTTATCTGGCAATGGGACCTAACTCTGTGACAACTGAGCAGGATGGTCCATCAGTCAACATCGGATTCACAAATGCCACCCAGACCACTTATCGGACTTGAACATTTCATCACTTACATAGGGTGCATAATGGGTCTATATAAGCCTAAGCGCAAGGATCCGTCCCGGATAAGCCAAGCGATGTGGGTTGGTAATGCGCTAGTTTAGTGTGCACAATTCGTCAATATAGCCTAACTGCATATACTGTAGGAGAAGAAGAAGGAGAAGATGGTGGTGGTGGTGGTGGTGGTGTTGATGACGACGACGATGATGATGATGATGATGATGATGATGATGATGATGATGATGATGATTAGGAGGAGGAGGAAGAGAAGGACTGCTGAAAATGCTAGCTTTTCCCGATATTGTCATTCATTAATTTCTCTCATTAGATTTTAAAATTGATCGTTAAATAATGGAATAAGATACGCTAGCTGTCAGCAGTGTGATAGATAACATGTTGGAAGGTCGTTAGTTCAAAAGGAAAAGATTATTCTTTGCCATATGTTTCATAGAGGCGCTGGTGTCCTCCCATTTTTCTATATTTGGATAGTGGAAGGTATTTCTGTGTTACTAAAGCTGGAAGAGTATGATTCTATTTACCCATATCCGTCTGTGTTCAGGTTAGGTGTAGATATATATATATATATATATATATATATATATATATACTTGTAGTTACGTCTTCGATTTGTGATATATATGGTAGTCTAAATAATATTACCTATTCATTTACAGGGTTTCAGTAATTGTTTTTTAAGTAGTTATACTTAAGTTTTACCTCTGATTGAGGTTCTGTCTAGTTTACACATCTGTTATCAGGTAGTACATCTTACTTGACGATATATGTCAGAGAAAGAACAATTGTTTTTATACATCTGTCTGAATGATCAGTGTAATATGTACATAGCTAGTCGGCGATGTATGAAATGGAGGGGGAAAGGAACTGGCCACCCTACCACATTATCTTCCGGCTTAGTTGCCTCATATGTGGTGTCTTGTTGGTATCACTTGTGATTTCAAACCTGTCTTCGGAGAGTTAACTAAATAACAACATACTTAAGTTTTTCCTTGAGCTGCAACCTTTAAAGCTTGTAAACATAATTGTTGTTGCCTGTTATTTTCTTCGAAGTGAAATTTAACCTCTTACATACACTCACCCTTGCGAATTGAATGGAGTCTCTTTCGTGCGGCAATGACGAAATAGCATTCACTATGTAGAAAGCGGCGCCTTCTGTTAAATAGCGTGAACATTTCCAGAACGGCAATCGGCCCTATTCAAAACTATTCATGTCACAGTCACCACAAACTAATGATGCTTTCCAGTTGGTGTGTAAATACTAAAAATGTACGGGAACAGTTCTCCGTCATTAAATAACAAAAGACATGTTGTATTCTCTCTCATTTTCATAAAATGTAATGTCATTGCCTTTATTTAATTATGCCATCAATAATGATGGTTATTTAATAGGTTCTAATTGGCGAGAATATATTTTACAGCATTTCAGTCACAACACTTTTGCTGACGATCAAGTTTTAATCGCGAGTTCAAAGAATGGCTTGGATAGAATATTTTTTAAACTAAATAACGTACAGGTAAATAAAAAATAAAATTTAAAATAAATAAATAAAATAAGCCAAAAAAATTGTCTTTAAGTGAAGAACATAATAACACCTAAAATCATAGTGGATGGCCAAATTTTAGAACAAGTGAATTGTTTTAAGTGTTTAGGTTATAAAAGTTCTTATATAAAAAGATGTAGACAACCCCGCGTACCCCCACGAACCCCTGGGTGTAACTTACACGTACCATAGATTGAATATCATTGCCTTAGACCAGCGTTACGGAATGAGTGCTAATTCGAGTTCTCATGGGGAAAGAAATTTTCTCATGAAATTTCGGTCAGTGTATGGGATCGGTGTCCACCGTGTATCGTGATGACTTTGGGGAGCCATAGCGAATCCGGTTTCGAAAGCCAGCTATAACTGCTGAGAGGAGCATCGTGCTAACCACACATTACTCCCGTACTGGTTGGATTATCTTTCATCTCTGCCGACACATGTGGTCATGAGGTGATAGGGGTCCTCCATAGACTGTCGAGCAGAAGATTTTAGTTTTGAATCAGCATGAGTATACAGTATACATTTTCCTAAGACAATACAGTGCATCATATTGGTAAATGGAAAACATCTCACGTTTCGTGATTACGTACATTTCCTATAGTGTAATAGTTGGACAGGAATAAAAAACATGCAAGAATGTGGGGATGAAGACATTCTACGTGTGGATGTTGGTGATGGGACCGATAAGATACTTAGTCATACAAATATTTTCACATGCACACAGTTTTATCCACACTTTCTGTACTTCAGAATGTAAACAATGAGATTTTCTAATTGTAAACAAATAGATATTGGCCTTACTTGACCTGTGAGATTAGAAAAACCCCTGTTCCGTCAAATTGAGAGAACATCGTTAAATAACAAAGCAGGCAAACAAGCAATCATCACAGCAACATAAGCAGTTACCGATTATTGCTCTTGGTATATACTTTCGTACAATAAAGATGCTACATAATGAAATGGTGAATGTTAGAAAACGTTATCAAAACATCGTTGAACTTGGTTCGTTTGCGAAGTTTACACTCTAAGGATCTGGTCTGCAGTGTTTTGTGGGTATTTATCACAGTGGAGATAAATGAAGAGTACAAGGTAGGAGAAATAACACCGTAATTTTTGTAATACATCACGCCAGAAAGTCATGACCGTGTGGGAACGTCTTCGATAGTCGGGTGCTTACAGTTCACACCCACGTCACGATGCTCCAGGGAGCTGGAGTAGAATTCCGGACGAGACTATACTTAACAAATGTGATTACTCATACACCACATGTTGTGTGGAATTAAGAGTGCCAAGTTTGCAAGAGGTATGAGCCATATCAGAAGTGGATCATTTTTATAACCAAAAATTCGACAATGAAACACTAACTGCTGGTAAAACTAATGACTATAATATTTGTAATTTACAAGTAAGCCAAGATACTTCACATTTTTTTGTAAAATTAAACACTTTCGTATCGGAACGTTGATACTTTATTTTACAAAATTCTAAAACTAAATTATTAATTAAAATATTTTACTGTTTCAGTTATTCATGCTAATATAACTATCTTCTTTTACTATTTATTCTTCCTCACTTCTAAAAAGATAATTTAGAGACTGTGAGGTAATGATATGGAGATAATGGAACAATGGCAGAATGTTAATAATGTCTGGATAAACTGCTGAATGTAGAGTGGATCGGGGGAACACGCCTAACTGTTTCTTTGATTGAAAATTTAAGGTGGTGTTTAATTAGTTTTGAATTTCATATTGAAATATCAAAGTCTGGACGGTATTTTGAAACTATATTATTGGTACAAAACAGAAAACATTAATTACCATGTTTATAAATACAGGTTTTCTTTTTACCTGCAATTTAGGCATCCTTTCCCAATAGTCGGGGTAAGATGGCAAATGCAATTAACCCATTTATTGATATATGTATTTTACCTGAATTGGTTTGATACATGTATGTAAGAAAAATGACTTAATTTAAAGCTCATGGACACTTTTTCACTCGTTTATCACTACTTACCAGCACAGTCACTGCACCGATTTTGTTGCCGTATGCAAGACTCGTGAAATCACTTCTTGCACACAGTAAATTCAATCCAGTACATTTTTTGTCATCATTCTTTTTAGGCGACGTTTAAGGGTACAGTAAGGAAGCCTATATGCTTGCTTTGCTCTTAAACAGTTCATACTCCCTGTTCTAACGTGTTCCATCGCAAGTTGAAGACTGTCCTCAATCCACTGGCCTCTATCAGAGGACCTTACGTAATGTCCATGCATTTCCTGCAATTAAACAAAAACAAAAATAAATAAAACACTTGCAACAAGTAGTCATCTTATCCCGAAAAAAATTAGCGTCTTCCCCAAGTATCGGGGTAAGATGCCTAGTGCTGTGACGCAACCTAAGGTGGCGGAACACGATCGTTAGATGTTGTTAACAATACAAACTTTAGAACCTTTATTACAATATCTATTACAATATTTTGCTAGTTATTACAAATTCAAGGATGTATTAAAATTTTAACATAACTTTGCAATTATTTTATAGCAGAAAAATTAGCTGTTTTCTTGCTTTTATTCTTCTCACAACAAGAACACGTGGCAAAATGAGTTGGCTTTCACTCTCCAGGGATTCAGCTGTCTCAGTGATCATGAAGACATGCGCATGGCGTTCTTTCTTGGAAGAATGTGAAACTAAAAAGAAATAAGCATCTTCCCCCGAAAGTCAATTTCCCCCGATTCATTCTATGTATGTTATCTTCTACCACAAATTTCATATGTTCTGGAGAATGAACCCTGATCCGTTTGGAGATATACCGCCAATTAATTGAACTATGATTGTCCCATAAAGTAAAGGTGAAGTTAGTTCGATTTAGGCCTATCAAGACGGATGCGGGACAGGAAAGTGTTTCTTGTTTTCTGTGATCTCCCGTTTTCGCTACACACAAAGCTGAGTAATTCACGAAACCATTCTGCAAAATATAGCAAAGGAAAAAAAATATATTTTGCTTCCCTCAGAGTCTATTCCGAGTACGTTTACCATCATGATTCTTCTGATAATATGTAAAAATAAGACATTTTCTTATTGAGGTTGAAAATTACGGAAGTTAATCTTTAAAAATATTTGCTAGAATACAAAATACAGATGTATTTCTTTTTTTTTTTAGTTAAGCATATATTTTTTATATTTATTGCAGGAGTTTCAAAAATTTCTATATTTCGATTAGTGATAGAAGAATAAAACGGAATTATAAATCACTTGAATAAGAATATATTCATTATGAAATATTAAATACACAAAAAGAAATTTGATCGCATGCTATTATTCTTCTTGATGTTATAATCCTATCGCAAATGAGGAGCTCATTGTCAAAACATATTTTGTCCATCTGATAGCGAAAATGAGCTTTCTATGTCAAATATAATTTTACAAGGCTACAATTGTCATGAATTGACTTCAAAACGCTCTCTAAACCACTAAAATCTTGAGTTAAAAGTGACTATTGAAATCAAACTGACTCTTGTAAACAGCAAAAATTGCGACAAAATATTAGTTCCAGCTTTGGAATAAAAGAGTCTCATGCTCCCATTTAATTCTAAATGCACCCAGCCTCTTTGGTTTCATAATGTCTGTAGCAAAGCTGGTAAGATATTTCAGATCTAAAAACGTTTTTCGTGATTTACCACAAAGTTATGGGAATGGACAGGGGTCGTTTTGAAAATAAGCTCCTCAAGTGTAAATATAATTTTATATCAAAATATTTATGCTTACAAATATCTGAGAGGTAGGCCTAAGTTAGCAAAAAAACTACGCATGTTAAAATTCTGCATAACACTGTTGACCATTTGAAACCAAAACGCTGTGTTTATTACGCTGGTGTCTATTCCCTGTCATTCTCACTCCAAATGTCTGTAGGTATTATCGTAAAAGTTCTGGCTCTTTCCACATCCTTCCTTCCTCATAAAACATAAAGCTCTTAGCATATGCTACAAGTCAGCAGTTGTTAAAAGAACGTTCTTAAACAAGTCAGAAATTCACATTTATGGCTTGTGTGTCATCGGTTGAAGTCCTTCAGTGACAATAAATTCACGTTTCCTTCAACAATTTATGATTTTCAAGGCACTTTATTACCATCTCTTCAGTTTACCATCTGGAATTCTCTCGAATCGATTTGTGAAATCGCTGTGGGAACAACTCCCAAGATCGAAGTGGAACATTCACTTTGTTGCTATCCATTCACCGCGAACCGGATGCTCCACATCTAGCCTGAGTTTTTAAACTTGAATAGTTGGTGACAGAATGGACATCTACTCTTTAATTAGAAGCGTAATCTTCCCATTCTCCAAATTTCGTTAGCCGGCCGGTCCGCCCTTTCTATTAATGACGTGTAACTCTCTAGAAACGTCAGATTGCTGGACATTCTCCAAAACCAGCTAGCCAGCCAGTCGGCTGCTGCACGGTACGTATGTAGATCGAGACACGCCCTGCAGGCTCCGTCGCCGTGCACTCAATGACTTTCCCTCTCTTTGTCCAGAATAACCCTCCACACTTTCGGTTCTATTCATTTCATACGTAGAAACAAAAATCCTCCTCTTAGATCAAACACAGCGCATCTGACAATAAGTTTGATTCATGATAAAGAGCTGGAGAACTCAATTTCCTAAGGATTGCGAATATCCTGATTAGTTCCTAAGTGAAAGCTTTGCGTCGTGCTAACCACCCGACCAGGAAATCGCATTATCTGTATCTAATATCGGTTAAATATCAAAACACTCTCGCACTGCAATCAGAATTCTTAGTAAATAATATTATACAAGGAAGTCTAACCAAATATTTATATATAACTTACATTCATAACGGAGCACTGGTTTTCAATAAATTTCTTGAACTACAATTAAATGCATTGCTTGCAATTTCAGTAAGACGTTTGGCTAACATAAAATCTTGCTAACAGTGATCCTAAGAATGTGGTGCTTCTTGCCATTTATTTAGTGTGCACGTGAACGACCACAAATATCAGAAAATGCAGGCTCTAAATTTCTAAACTTTTATAAGAAAATGAACTCACAATTGGACAAAAATTACAAGGTACCACAAGAAGGCTTATTGGAACTTAAATATCTGATAAAAGTATAAACAAGGTTACTAATAATATTTTTCAAAGCAGTTTTATCAGAGTATGAAAAAAAAAAACAAACAACAAAAACAATTCTACAGTTACATCATTCGGTAACCATAACATTGTTATGGTCTCTCTGACATCTTTAGTATTTTTCCTGCATATAATAGACACTTATTTCTGAAAAGTAGACTACTCTCAGACATGTAGAGTTGTTTATTTTAACACAATTAATTCTTTATTTGTTCTATATAAAATATATTAAAATTTACGTCATGTTTTGTGACCTAATTTTTCTATTTTCAAAGAAATAGGCACATTGTAGTCTGCCTTTTGCATAAATGCATGCTAAATCAGTGTACAAATTTTCAGAATTCTATCTCTAATGGTTGTGGAATAATGAAATAATATGTGTGAAATTTTTAAAATTTTGGAAAATTTAATTTAAAGTAAAAAGTGAATTTTTACAAATATTATTATTAACCTTTTTTATACCTTTATCAGATATTTAAGTTCTAATAAGTCTTGTTGTGGTACTTTGTAATTTTTGTCCAATTGTGAGTTCATTTTCTTATAAAATTTTAGAAATTTAGAGCCTGCATTTTCTGATAATATTTGTGGTCGTTCACGTACATATACCGTTAAGAGATTTATGACAAGTTAACAGTATGTATATATGTATGTATGCATGTATGTATGTATGTATGTATGTATGTATGTATGTATGTATGTAATGTAATGTAATGTAATGTTATGTATGTATGTACAGTAGTCCGAAGATTGATTGGAACCTCATAAGTAACACCAAGTTGCCATGAGGCAACTAAGTCAGGAGATAATGGGGTAGGATGGCTAGTTCCTTTCCCTCCTCCATTGCATACATCACAGACTTGTAACAAAATTCATTAATTAGACTAATTTAACAGTAATAGTTTTAAATTAAAGACGTGTCCAGAATATTAACAGGAAGATAAAGTAAATTTGTAGCGAATAAAGACGGTGCTGGGAAAAGTTTATCTCGTGGTACTCCCGTTTTCGAACAAATCGTTCATAATTGTCTCTTATCACCGCTCCATGTGAAAATTCTCTGATTTTACTAGTCATTTCTGTAACGCATCCTTCGATCCTTCAAACGATTTCAATTGGCGCTAGTCGAGTTGTAAACAACAAGAGGGAGAAAATGTCTAGTCTGTAATCAAGTATTGCTAAAAAACTTAGGAGTTGCAACTTCAAGTACATGTCTTAAATGTTACAGTTATGTTTTAGAATTGTTCTATTCTACGCCGTCTATAATAATGCTTTTTTCTTTCTACATACAAGCTGCAAGTGAAGGCCATATTACAGGAAGTGAACATAGAAATGTCTTTGCTTAATCGAACTGCAAATAATACAAATTACATACGGAGTATATAATTTTGTGTATTAAAGCACTCATACTAAAATCTATAGGCCTATTCTTTATTTCTGTTTCTGAATAACTTTGTGTTTACTTTCGTGAAACTTTTTTTTATAAATAATCAATTCGATATAATTAGGTTAATATACAAACATTTCAAGACAATTGCTCTAGGCCGCGCATACTTAATGACAAGGACGTCTTGAAATAATTTGGCTTTACATATAGTTGCATTCAAACGTTCATGAAATTTATAACTCTGCTCTTGCTTGTCCAATATTTTAATGGAAGAGTATGTGAATATATCAAGGTAAAGGGGTTTGACAAGAAAATCACGAAAACGATATAACTGGGACGTAAGAAAAATAAAATGATGAGTGGACTGGAAAATGGTACCACAAGACAGCATGACATTGAAGATCTTAGGAAAAGTATATTAATTACAAGTAACATAATTATGATAGAGTTTTATAGATGAAACTTGTAACATAGAATTATAAAATAATATCGGATTGAGAACAATTATATTTAATTGTGAATTGTTTTCTTTATTGCTCGCCGTTTTAAAAATAATTTAATTTAAACAGCTTACAGTGTAGTATTTTATTACATTAATTCCGGAAAAAAAAATGATTCAATTATTTTATTAATGTAATCTAGAGTATCAACTAGTTGGAATAAATGTTACAGAGTTATCTACAATTCAATGATGACGAAATATTGTACGAGGTGTGATCGAAATGTTTTTTAAAGATTATTCCTTAGTATTGATTTGGAAGACTAATATTTATGTCAAATTATTAAAACTTTTGATGATAATTATTTAAATTATTACATTTTTCGTGAAATTGCACTGAGCAACTACTTCTGAAGGTTTAAAGTCGTCGTCATCATCACTGCTGTTAAGTTCCCCCCTGCTGTTATCACTCCACAATTGATGCATTATCACCACATCACCAATTTAACTATGAATATAATTATGAAGTCTTGGAGAGAAGTTAAATAAAGAATTACATTTACAATCATTCTTACTGTCATCATTCTTATCGTCACCACCATCATCATCACTATCACTATTATCATTAGTATCACATTTCTTCTAAAGAGTAAGTCAATTTGTCTGTTCTACCCTCATTCTTGGAAATATGAACAATTATATGACATTTCTTTGTCATGTGCTCACCATCATTGCTCCAGGTCACCTGTTAAGACAGCAAAGAATTAATTATAAGGCGTGGAGTGTATATTCAATTATTAGGTCTATATAGAAGAAGGACAAGTTCACTTTTCTTCCAGGAATCTAAGAGTAAGTGTTGTAGCCACAAATGTGTCGCTCCAGTATATTTGTATGTAATTAATTACGATATTAAAAAGTAGCTATTTTATCAATATTGATTAATTGATTCATTTTATTCAGCCTGATTTTTATAAAATGCTTAAAAGTTTGCATAATTGTGGCATTTAATTATCTAATCTTTACTTACGTGGTATTATATACTTTCTCTTTCGTTACACTCGCGAAATAGAGGCTGTGACATGAGTATTCGAAAATTCAGCGACATATCTGTTTACGTTATGGTCCACTGACTATTGGAACCGGCCATTAATTATGCACGGATATTTGGACTCGATTTTCTCTGGTGAGAATGAACGATCGGAATCCTGCGGTTTGCACGGAAGAAGTGAGACTAGCCTTTATGTCCCTACCGTGATCCGTGAGAACTAGCTGGAATTCTTTTTTTCAGGGTATGTCACTAATTAAAGAAAAAAAACATGTATTCTGTTTTTTTTGTTTAAGTTGAACACGATAATTTTACAATTTTGAATATCGAATTATAATCTTAAGATAGAATATTTAAATAGGTATTTAATCATCTTGGTTTTTAAAGAAAACAACTGATCGTATTACAAGGTCCGGGAGGAATTGAAGGGTTCAGAGTCATAGTGGGCCAAGCGCCATTTATTAAAAACGGAGGAAGCAAGGTTTAAAGTTAAGTGAATACCACAATATAATGAAGATTGACATGTAATTTAGATTTAATGTGCATATTTTATATTGCTTGCTATATGTTTAATTAAATGAATTTTAGCCCTTGTTTTCTTCGTTTTTAATATATGGTGTTTGGCCCATTATGGCTCTGAACCCTTCAATTACAGGTAACTAAATTAGAGACTAGGCGTATATACGTATTATAGCCTATTTTGTATTTGTACCACATTTTCTTCATTAGTCGTACTGAGTAGATGGTCAAGAAGGTTCACTGCTTTTGAATTTCTGGTGTTGGTTCAAAGTTATCATACTTATGAGCCTAAAAGTGAAGCCTTTCTTCCTACATTTGCATGCTTCAACTTCAGGAGATACTCCGAAATTCTCTCTTACTTTATGGTTCTGGACATTTCCGAACAATTCCAGCAATAGGCCTACTAATGCCGTATATTGAATTAATTTAATATAATTTTGAATAAAAAATTCCATTCTCTTCTATCACACTCGACAGCAGCAGAAAATACAATGGAGTAAGTCTCGATCCGGTTTCCAATACTAGTTCAAGTCACGTGCCCCTCATTCTTTTGAACTGCGTGTTGCTTACATTCAGGGACAGAAAACATTTCCCAGCTTTCTGTACAACCTAAAAGGTACTACGAGAACAGCAAACACCAACATCGTTACTAAAACCTTCATATTTCTCATGATAAATTTTTCATTTTGTTATTTAACGGCGCTGTATCAACTACTCGGTTATTTAGCGTTGATGGGATTGATGATAGCGATATGGTATTTGGCGAGATGAGTCCGAGGATTCGCCTGAAATTGATCTTACGGTTGGGGAAAACCTCGGAAAACCCAACCAGGTAATCAACCCAAGCGAGAATCGAACCCACACCCAAGCGCACCTCTGGATCGACAGGCAAGCGCCTCTGCCGACTGAGCTACGGTGGTGGCTCTCATGATAATGACTTTATTTGTAAAGGTATTCGATGTTGCGCTGAACAATGCAGCCATAATCTGAAAATTTGATTATCAGGCATGAATTTCTTTCTTCACAACATGTTTTAATTTGAATTATACTAATTGGTTTCATTATGTTTGCCATATATAAAAATTTCAGGTTAGACGCGACTAGTTCTTTTTATAAAGAATCTCTGCATGTTTAACCTCTTTCCTGGTAGGCACACAAACGTATTATAAAACCAGAAGGTATTGAAGCGGTAAAATACACATTCACACATTCATAATAGACTTTATGATGTATTAACTGTTGTTTACAGTTAAGAGACTGGTAAAAAGTTACAAGTTGAAGACGTAATACTTTCGTAGTTATTCCCCCCTCAAAGAGGACTGTAATAACTATGAAATCTCTAATTAAAGTCGCCTTTGTTGCCAGAAGTTAAAAGTACAGTGAAAGCCAGGTTTTCTTGTCATCAAACTATTAACCTCAAATTCGATGGTTCTGCTGTGTCATAGTTCTTGTCACAAATAGGGCTACTAAGACACTGCATGCCGAAAGAAGTAAAAGCTTGAATTGAATTTGGAAAAGTTAACTTCTTGGTGCAGGGTCCAAAAACAATTCAGAAACTTCCTATATATTATGACTATGATCTAACACGCAGTTTACAGACATTTTATTTTATTACGGGGTATAATACCTTTATTAGCGGTGATGTTAGGAAGCAGGATGTTACGTTACGTAAGTCTATGCAAAAAGTTAGCAGTACTTGAGAAGCAGCAGCATCTGTATGTGGGTTTTGTGGGATTAACCTTGTCCGCACAGAAATTCTCCTGCGATCAGTAAGGCTGGAGGAAGCGAGGACAACGGGTGACATATAAGGGTTTGGTTCCCTGTCTGCCTACGTCCAGCTAAGATCCCGTGCAGATGGACCTTGAAAACTCATCTGTCCAAGAAACCGTTGCTAACAGGATAGGCTCCACATGTGCCAAATAGCATTTCAATAAAAAATATGGAATATGTTTTAACAAGTAAAGTTTTTATATTTCTCAGAATTTTGAATTGAATTTATACATTTTTCTGCTATGTAGATCCCTTATACAGGAACAAACGATAGTTAGTGTCACGAATAATGAGTAACATGTGAGACAAATTTTGTTTTAATTATTAGATACATGAGACGTTTGAAGTTAAGTACCGGTAATATACGAGGGAGGGTAAAAAAGTAACCTTAATAATAGTTTCATTAATTCAATACGTACAATAAGACTACAAACATTTCATCACTTTTAACTTAATACAACAGAAACGCTTGCATTGAACGTAGTTAGAACTATGTTGAAAAGTGATAAAGTGTTTGTAGTCTTATTGTACATATTCAATTAAAAACAATTATTAAGGTTACTTTTTGACTATCCCTCGTACAAAACAAAAGAAAAGTAACGACAAAGCAAGAATGAAAATTTCAAACAATCACGGAGATATCTTTAAAACAAATACTACATAAACTCAGTTATTTATTAGAATGCATTTTTATTAAAAGCTTCAACGACTTTGTAAAAAACAGATTAAATTGGGGTCATCATGTAGATGACATGGAACACTGCAGATTACTTACTACTGAACGTGGACAAAAATTGTAAGCTGAATGTTTCAATATCAGAATGAAAAACAGAGAAGAGAAGAAAAGGAAAGAAGAAAGAAGAAGAAAGAGGAAAAACAATAATTAGACAGAAGTAGAGAAGAAAGAAGAATAAATATTTTAACCAACAATTAACTAAACATTCCTGTATTTTACTTTGCATAGTTTGCAACTATTGCATTTCTTTTGTTAACATTTTGTAAATTCCTATACTGCTTGTTGTTTCACATAGTTTGATCACTGGTGCGTGGAACGAAACGGATAGGAAGGAAGCGTCAACTTCCTACTTGAATGCACTGTTCTAGCACTTTCTTAGAGACAAAAAGAATCTAAAAAATTTCGAACGAATTATCAAATATTGCACGTCAACAAAAAAAAAGTCAGCAAATTATTCTGGAACACATACATATTCTACTCATTGCATTAATATCGTCATGAAATTTGCAGTATATAGAAATATAATTAATTTATATGAAAATGCCTATATTAATTGTAATATTGCTGTAGTGGCAATAGTAAAAAAGAAGAAACAGTTATCCCTATTAAAGGTCCTGCAGCCCACACGGTAGCCGGAGATTAAGGCGCACGCTTTTGCAGATAATCGGCGTTAGTAGCAACAGGGATGGCAGCCCTACGTGTTTTTCACTCTTACCTCCGACGAGATATTTCTGTTACTCATTTCTATTAGGGGCTGAGCTAATATGAGGGCCATAGTGTTGTTGGAAGTATTAGATCAGTGTGAAAAACAGTGATCCCATCGGTAATCGAACCCGCGACCTTCCGGTTTCCAGCACAACGCCTTAATCGCGACGCTACCGCGTACCTAATCGTTTATATTAGTACGTATTCTGTTACATATCAGTTGTGAGACTGAAGCCAATCATTGGGATCGTTTGTGTTTAGCCTGGTATGTGTTGCACAAACCCACTCTAGTAATTACTATTCAGTAATAATGAATACTTCAAACACCAGCTGTAACTCTAAGTACGTTGGCTAAATAAAGACTCGGGGAAAATAAAGTCGCGGTAGACTCATTCAATTTGTTCATGTTGAGTCACTAAAGTGACATTTCATTGACTGTCCTTTGATATACTCGTATCTTCTAGAAAGCAAGCTGATTAGGTCAAAATTTCTGTTTCCCAGCATTTTGTTATTTCTTGCGAACTTTTAATTTGCGAAGAATGTAGAAACTGTCGCTAATAGTAATAGCATTCGTAATAATCATCAGACAGTCACTCGAGGGACCAGACGAGATAGAGGTGCTGCATATCAATGCTGTGAATCTACACACATGTTATTAATAATATTTTCTTTAGTCGGGTTCATCATCATTATCTCCTACAATAATTGGCTGTTTGACACGTTCTATCCTCATTCTTGTGAGGATTTTGAATCAACGCCGTCGAAATTCACAAGCACTTTGTCCACCCAGTGCTGTTGTCAGCATGGGACAAGGACACTATTTTTGATAACATACAACGTAAGACAAGGAAAATACCCAGTACCTATGGAAGAGAGAAAATCGCCACTTCTCTGTTCGAACTCGCACTCGAGTTTTCTGAATTATTGTTATTATTATTATTATTATTATTATTATTATTATTATTATTATGATTATAATTATTATTATTCTACGAAGAGAAAACGGGCATATGCTTCGTCTGAACCGTGAAGTGTAGAATATTATTATTATTATTATTATTATTATTATTATTATTATTATTATTATTATTATTATTATTATTATCATCGTCATACCCTGTGAATCAAGAGCAGAATTTCCGCACCTATGCATGTTTACATTGCACTAAGGGGAGTTGGCCTATTTTCCCCTTGTAGGTCACATAGTCAAGATAGATAACGTATTATACGAGATTGGTAATAGTATCTGTCATTCAGTGGCACACTCCCGAATCTTCTTCTTATGCATAAGTCCAACAGCCAGATGATAACCTAAATCCGTAACTGGACATTTGTAGTTCTGACACATTTTTAGGCGTATACATATTTTGATTCTCATGATATTACACCTCCACTTAACAACATGACATTGATAACGGACTGTAGCTTCCATATAGTTTTACTACTGCGCTTTAGTTGCTGTGTACATTACGGAGAGATGCTCTGTAATTAATACTGCATAACTAATGAACTCAATATAATAAATAATTATACTACAGGAATATTAAACAAGGTAATCCGTTTCGGTAGACAAACAAAATGTCGTCTGTCAAACGTTTCGGACACCTTTCAGTCCTCTTTATCTCGTTGCAAGTTATTCATATTTTATGAAGATAATCTCTATTTAATTATTTTTGGAACATAATATGATATCCAATTATAATTGCACTTATTAATTTGGTCTATAATAGGGGTGAATCCTGTGAAATTTATTATTTCCTCTCATAAGCTAGCGAAATGCATTTGCTCGAATGATTTAATACTGAGGTTCAACAGGGTACAAGATCCTTGATTGCTGTATCATGTTATAGATGCAGAAATATCAAAGTTCTCGGAGATACGTATCGGATCCATCTATATGTTAGACCCGCTACAAAGAATTTATTTTCCTCTAGGACTAGATGTTCCTGCATCTTTGACAGTACGCAAAACCCAAAATTTTTTACATACTTGTGTCATTGAAGTTCGAGTTATAGCGGGACAACTGTTGCGACTGAAATAGAGAAAATGCCGAGGTTTAATCGTGGTAGACTCAAGATTGTTCTATCCAACAGCATGTCAGATGTCTGTCATGGGGAATAGAACATCATCCTTTTGAAACTAAAAATTAATAGTCAGTCGGACCTCATAAAACAGATTCAGTGGTCAATCAGAAGTGCCATTGATGAGGAAATCGTGAGTGAAGATGAGGTGAAGAGGTTACCGCACACCAAACGTTGTCAAAATACTTAGCCTCCTTGCATCTATTGGTCGTGAAGTATGATGCAGACTTGCATAATCGATTTTCACACAAAATAACTGGTATTGCCAGTAAAGGGGTAACAGAATGTAGGCAATATTTCATTTACGCTCTAAACTCAACACTTCTTTGTTGAAACCAATATAATAAAGGCTACATTTTAATTGGGTTTTTAAAACTATTAATGTAATACATTACATCAAGAAAGCGTAACTGGCATGCATGAATTAGTGACGAATTTCTGTTAGGATGATAGTAAAAACTGGTTTCATTACATATCAACTAATCTCTTCTATTTTACTCGTGTATAACAAAGATATAAGAAGATATACTTCGTTTATCATTAAGGAATTTGCTGAACTACATCAATGTGAAATTCATTGTGTGTTGTAGCGTCTGATACGGGACATGAGTAAAGTAAGACCTAGCTCATAGGTACTCATAATTCCATCTGCACTCCAGGCTAAAGCAAGATGCATTCATGTGAAACACATTTGTGAAGTAAAATATGTTTAAATTCTGCAGCGTTGTTGCTTCCGAAAGCTGTTGTTGTACTGGAAATCAACTCTTGCAGACTATGACGAAATGAATGAACTGGTGATATTTGTCTTGGACGTGTGCAACCATATCTGGTAACGGTTTCTCTAGTATTGCTGTAGTAGACTTTCACAAGGATATTTTGAAGTACAACGAATAGCATGTTTATAATAGTTAATATACGTAGAATAATAACTTTTACGTTAATTCCCTGTATGTTTCCTATTTCATACGAGGCTTTTAGGGAAATTAAATAACAAATGTGAATAGTCTTCTTATAATAGCTTCAAGAGGTTTAGAAGCAGAGACATTGACTGGCCATGTGTTTAAATTTTATGGTTCATAAATTCATTCATTCAAAATTCACAAACTATTAGGGAAAACACGAGAACCTTACTTGAAGCAAATAAAAAGATAGATTTGGAAGACAATCTCGAAAAAACAAAGTGTATGATTATGTCTCGTGACCGGAACATAGTACAAAATGGAAATATAAAAATTGGAAATTTATCCTTTGAAGAGGTGGAAAAATTCGAATATCTTGAAGCAATAGTAACAACTATGAATGACATTAGAGAGGAAACAAAACACAGAGTAAACAAGGAAAATGCTTGTTATTATTCGATTGAGGAGCTTTCATCATCCAGACTACTCTCAAAAAAGCTGTAAGTTAGAATTTATAAAACAGTTATATTAGCCTACCGGTTGTTCTGTAGCCTATAGTTGTGAAACTTGAACTCTCACTTTGAGAGAGGAATAGAGGCTAAGGGTGTTTGAGAATAAGGTGCTTAGGAAAATATTTCGGGCTGAGAGGGATGAAGTTACAGGAGAATGGAGAAAGTTACAGATTGCAGAATTGCACGCATTGTATTCTTCACCTGATATAATTAGGAACATTAAATCCAGAGAAGTTTGAGATGGACAGGGCATGTAGCACGTATGGGTGAATCCAGAAATGCATATAGAGTGTTAGTTGGGAGGCCGGAGGGAAAAAAAGCTTTTGGGATGGTCGAGACTTACTGTAGATGGGAGAATAATATAAAATGGATTTGAGGGAGATGGGATATGATGTCAGGGACTGGATTAATCTTGCTCACGATAGGGATCGATGACGGGCTTATGTAAGGGCGGCAATGAACCTTTGAGTTCTCTAAAAACCAAAATAAGTGAGATTCATATTTTCATAGTGTCTTGCCCAAGGGCAGGTCTTTCACTGCAAACCTAGAATTCTCCAATCTTCCTGCTTTCTGCCTTTCTCTTAGTCTTAGCTTCTCTTACCCCGAACTCTTCTCCCGTTCATCATTTCTTCTAGTGCATCCTTTAATAAGCAGTTTCTTCTTAGTTAGTGGCCCAGCCAATTTCTTTTCCTCTTCCTGATCAGTTTCAGCAGTGATTCCTAAACATATTGTCGAAATAACCTCATTCGAGACACAAAATGTCGAGGATCATCATACCCCTGTCAGAATTAACCCTCAGTTCATTTTGAACTTTTTGGCTTTGCATTAGACAAACACACACTAAGAGATTCTCACGTCGTGGGGTTAGCACAGCGTCAAACCTCCATCTCAACACAGGACATAACAACGACAAGGAATAAATATTCATTCTTTGGGCTGTATTCGAACTCACAATATGATTTCGATGCAAAAAAGAAAACACCCTACACGTCTTAGCTCTTGAGTATCCTGTGGCAGGCACCTACTTAAGTCCTCTTGCAAGTCTTGCATAATATAATATGAATATCTTGTGCATTTTGTTGAAGTGGTTGTGCTAAGCATTGAAGCTAATTCCAGGAGTGTACTTTTAAGTAAAATACTGGTACTTCTAGAGAAATAAATCAAATGTGACTCAAATGTTGGTTCAGATCTCAGCAAACCCTAAGTGCAATTTGTGATGGCCAAGGATGATTTCAGCACATATTTTCTTTGGAACTTACCTTTTTCTGACATCATTCTACTAAATCTGCATGATCATTGACCATCTATTGAGAGATAAAAGTAACACAATCACAGAAATTGCGTAAGCAGTTTCTTGAATATACAGTATAGCAGGCGTGTGTATTTACGTACATTGTACATAAATAGAGATATATATACATTATGTTCTCCTCAAAACGTACCATTTCATTAAGATCATATAGAACATACATTTTACTGCCTAGTATGATTGTAAATTATTCTTTCAGACGGCATAGAAGCACGAACTCTCTTATTTTGTTGACCTCGAAACTAGAAAGAGGTGATGTGGTCAACACCACGCTCCGGCTACCTTTTATTCCTATAAAAGATCCGATACTCAATTTTGTAAGAGGTTGATGGACACCGAAGACGTGCAGGAAGTTACGACGAGATGAAAAATCTCCCTTGCTGTTCGAAGTCTGTCGTACCATCGACGGACCAATTCAGCTCTTACTCTTTTTTTTATTATTTTTTTTATTTTACTTGTTTATTTAACGACGCTGTGTCAATTACGAGGTTATTTAGCGCCGATAGGATTGGTGATTCGAGATGAGGCCAGGATTCGCCATAGATTACCTGATATTTGCCTTATGGTTGGAGAATACCTCGGAAAAAACCAATCAGATAATCAGCCCAAGCGGGAACCGAACCCGCGCCCGAACGCAACTCCGGCTCGGCAGGCAAGCGTCGTAGCCGACTGAGCTATACCGGTGGCTCTCTTACTCTTCTGGGAGAAATGTTTGTTTGCTACTTAGAATATTTTTAACTTCATAGACTATACGAATAGCCTAGCTATAATGATCAGTATAACGCCGATCTTCTACCCATGACAATAATTTCAGAATGTCATATTGGGGATATTCGAATCATGTTGACTGTTGTTTCCACTCAAATCAGCGCCCTAATCGTTATGCGATCGGAATATGTTTTCTCTTGCTCAGGAAAATTATGTACATATGAGTTGAACGGAAGCTGAATTCATGCAGGCTATTAAGGTTACAGCAGAATTAAGCAATGTTAAATAAGCTCAATTTACTTTCATTGGCCACTGAATGAGTCTGTGTATCCTGAACAATTTGCAATGACCTTACAAGGCGTGTGAAAATTACGCAAAGATATCTGTGGTAGATGGCGCGCGCACGAGAGTCGAGCAGAGTTCCCCCATTTGGTTCATTTGCATGGGAACATGCGCATTCGGAACAAGAGTGCGTGCTGCATTGTAATACCCACGCGGCGAGGATGGATTACGTCCGTGCTCTTGACCCACATTCTGTAGCATCCCCTGTGTTCCTCTTGACTTTCGTTTTCTTTCACTTTCACAGCCTTACAACCCCACCCCTTATCTCTTTTTTGTAGTGTCGGATACACCTGGTCCCCTTCGTCTACCGGGGCACTGGGTTACAAACTTAAAAGTAGGACGAACCTTCTTTCGGCCTCTACCTGAATGGAAACAATTCAGCAGATTTATTGAGGGGTTGAAGGCGAATTTCACTTTCCTGAAAATATTTTTAGGAAATGCGTTTCTATGTATAAGAAAGAACTCTTGAGTTTGAAGATTTTAATAATTGTGTTTTGTACCATATACTCATAATCGTACATGCAGATTTCTTAATTGAAAACAACAGACATGAATACATGAAAGATGTGTCAGCTATCATATTTTCTACGTACATTTCATCGCCAACTTGACTGAAATTTTAGAAACAGTTATAAAGGTTTCTGTTTCACTACTTTTCCTCGTAAATGTAATTGAAATTTTGGCAGGAGTTATTAAAAGATTCCTTTTTATTCAGTTTTCCTTGTTAATTTGAGTGAAATTTCAACAGTGGTCATCAGAAGTCTTTTATATATACTTTTTCTAAGATGATACAAATTTCACCAACAGCCGCTCCTACATATATATTTTTCCTCAACAACTTAACTCAAAGACAGTTCCAGTCACCATCGTGGTCATCCACCTCCTCATCATCATAGCCATTTTTAACTTTTTTTTTTCGTATATCAGACAGTGTGCTCAACCGGGTTTGATTTCGGCATATCATATGACAGAAACAGTGGCTATTAACCGAGTTATATTTAGATGCGCCTGTTTTCTTTCGTCATTTTCAGTTTAAAATTCTTTCGCTGTCGCCATCGTCAATTTTGAGATTGGAATTCCACAAAAGTTTTGTCATATTAAATCATCCAAAACTGAACACTTTTAACTTAGCAGTCGTTCAAACTTGTACCAAAGTAGTACGTAGTTGCTAACCTCGTAAAATTTTTAATTATTGAATGACACTTTTATAATATAATAATAATAACAACAACAACAACGTATAATTGGTTACAAGTTTTCCTGGTAAAGATCACTCATAAAATATTAGTAGTTCATTATTGGAAATATTATTTATTTCTTATTTCACATACTGTACTTCAATAAAATTGATGTATCATATAACAAAGCAAATATAATTTATTATTATTAAAATTAATCCAATTTATGGAAATTGTACTCAGCTGTAGCAATCCCAATTAATAAATAGTTTCTCATCATCGAAGACTGGTATTCGATTCCAAGCGGATATATGAAATTAATTATCGAGAAAATAAATTTTGATTTTCAATCGATTTTTCTCGAGTACTTGAATCTATCCTGCTATTCCCACTTCACAGTTTGCTACGTTATCATATTATATCATATTGTGATATCATTTGTGAATAACCTCTATAGTTGGTATGTGTGTCACATTAATTAATTACTTGTTAGTAATACTGTATGTAGCTATATCCATGAATTGGAACATGTTCGAATCAGTGGTAAATACTTATAAACAATGTGTAATTTTAAGAAACAAATTTCTATCAGTTTTCAAATATAAGATGCTTTCGAAACGTAGTTTTCAAACAGAATGATAACTCTCCCACCTATAAATTGATCCGAAAGTTTTCCTAATTAACACACCAGACTATTGAGTTGGGCGTGGCATTGTCGTCCATGACCCCCATATATATCTCATATCCTAAGAGATAAAATATATTGTCCCTTCTGTACAAGGAACAATTGACAACCTAAAATACAACGTTGTGATGGAAACCATCGACCATGGCATCATTATGTAGGAAAGGACGGGAATGAACCATTGTTCAAAGTGCGCCGAGAAACGCTACCTACTTGAAAATGATCGGGCACGTTGTACGTAATTTGTATGTAACTCGACAACAAAATTAACACGATGTTAAGAGAATTTCTCTCGCCGATCGGTCTTGCATCAACGTCTCGTACAGGCTATTATAAAGTGCATATACCTAATTCATTCTAGTTATATCCTAGAAAGAGTACAGGCCTAATGTGCCTTTCTATTCGAAAGCATGAGGAACACAAAGTTCTGGCTTAATAAAGATTCGAATGATTATGATAACTATTTCTTAACGATTCCAAATTATAAATATTATTACTGCATAAGAACTAAATCAAAATCAGTTTTAAACTTCAGAGCCTTTACATAGTCAGCGAAATTCAAGAATACAAAGACAATTGGAAAGGCCACTCGAAGGGCATGAAAAGGCACAAACTCCTTCAGATTACAGTTTATAGCGAAATTCTGATTTTATTTTAATCCTCTAACCTTCCAAATGATAGCAAGACCAGGGACGACTGAAAGGTTTATTATGCGATTTAGCGGGTACATTTTCAAATTTGTAGGAACATGCCATTTATATAAATATGATTTTCAGATATAGCTTCCTGTAAAGCTGGCTTGAATAATTTTAAGGGAAAAATTGACTCGGGGTCGAGCACCGAACGCTCTACCGACTGAGCTACTCAGGAACTCTAGCAGACCCAGACTCAATTATTCCCTTCATATACACATAGGCGTCAAGAGTTCGATGCCATATATATTACGTATATTGTAATCATAAACAGTTGACAATGATTATGATAAATGTAAAAAGATAAAATTTAGTTTTTAGATTTGATTTGAAAGATTTACACTTATTCGTAGAATTTTTATTACATTTTTCTCTTATGTTCCTTGTACAGAAGGGACAGTTTGTTTTATCTCTTAGACTATGAAATCATTGTTGTTTTCATACCGTAAACCAGTTCCTTCATTATTACGCACTAAATTCACTTTTATGAAAAACAAGTTTGTCCTGTTAAATCCTTCATGAAGTGTTTTAGTAATTAATGCATTTCTTGAGTATGTCATTTTTGCAGGAGAAAACGAATGAGAGTTGTCATATTTCAGTTAATCATAATACTACATTGTTATATTGATTTCCAATAAATGCCTTGCCTCTTACGTTCTATAGCGTTTATCAGTTTTTATCGTGTAATTTAGGAGATGGGTCTTCAGATTTTCTCTTAAAACGGGAAGACCTTCCTCCACATCAGATGACAGATGACGTATTTCGAAATTAATAATTAATTACGCTTTTTTAAAGAAATGTTGGAAGGTCGAGGAGAAGACAGCTCGAATAATTTTAATCAGACCGAAGAGACCAAAAATTTCGTAGATGATTATAACAAAAATTAATGAAGATCAAATTAGACTGCAGGAATTAATTCTAGGCACTTCATGAACCATGTTATATATGTATTTATTTACACCGCAAGTTAGCAAATACCCGGTGGCAGTGATAACTTAATTATACACAATACAATTAATACATGATAATTACAAAATACAAACTAATAAAATTACAGTTAATAATAATATATAAAGTAACCTAATTAATAAATTAACCTAATTTTTCATTACAACCTACATATGTATAGACCCTACATAAGTTTCATATTGGTACTGATACTGTTTCACTTCACTCTCATCTCACTCACTGCACTGGCACTATGACACATTTCACTGACACTACAGAACACATTTCATTGACATTATAAATTATCAATGATCGAAACTATTCACTGCCATTGTAAACCATAACTCCACTGACTCACCACGCTTCACTGATACAACAGTTCAAATAAGACAAACAATTACACTCTTATTGTACCATAAAATCATGCTTATGAACAGAACTACATTAAACTAAACATTTCTTGTCTAAGACCCTCTTACAAGCTATTTTAAAGGAATTTACAGTTCAAACCAAGGGAATAACTCGTCAGGTTAAGTAAATACATGTCACCATTATTGTTCCGTAGAATCATACTTATAAAAAGAACTACAAATCTATAAATCTGTAATATCTATAAATGGAAATTCAAATGTCTTTTTTTTTTCTTTTCCTGAAGTTCTTCTCACACTTTCGAGACTAACGTAGATATAGGACTTATTCTTGACTAAAGAGCTCTGCTATTAGATTTATGGTTGATACTGGCCACCCTTACCCCATTATCTCCTAGCCTGGTTGCCTTATAAGTGGTGCTTTGTTGGTATCACTTGTGAGGTTCAGACCTATCTTCGGACAGTTGACTAAACAACAAAGGACATGCGAAATTTGCACTCTAAGAATATTTATTCTTCTACTAATATGTACACACCTTTATTCTACAATTTTTCAACTCATTTTCACTAAAACTGTTATCCTAACACCACCACCATCATCATCATCATCATCATCATCATCATCATCATCATCATCATCATCATCAGCATCACTGTCGTCATCATCATTATCATAATCATCATCATCGTCATAATCCCATTGACTCATAACAGTATATGTCATTTAAAAGGAATTTCCGACAAATTAAATATAATCTCTTCACTCGCTACTGTTTTCCTTATTATTTTTTTCTTATTTCTCCAAATCTACCGCTTAATAAACATTTTTGCTAGCTAAATGAACATTTTTGTAATTACTCGCTCTTCGTTTTGTTATGCTTGTTAGGTATAATCATTGCTGGAAACTGTCTACACATAAGGTTGAAATTGTATGGAGGCAATTAACAGAAAATGTGGACCTCTTATATTAAATGACTGACAATATTTTCGCTGCATAATTCGTCATTACATGACTTAAGAATTTCGACCGAGTACCGTATATACAAAACTAGCGGCTTTTTAAGACACCGGAAGTCTCGTAATCTTTCATTTTTATTACGCACAATATTTTGTAAAGGATTGTGAAACTTCTAAAGAATTTTCCTTAGCAATACTTAAAGATGATCACAGAAATGACTGCAATATTGGGGATAATTTACAAACGTTTATTTGGACAAAGACTCACGAAAACAGGAAATTCTTGCAAACCGGCAATTTTACTTACATTTTTTTACGAACGAACAGAACTCCAATTACGGATGTCTGTTTCAACACTTCATTGCCGTAGGTAAACGTCGTGGAGAATTTCAAACTATGACTGATTACGTGAACACGAAGGCTTCTCCATTACCAAGTTTTAAGATTTAATCTTACTGGATAATGTAGTTTTTGAAAGTTGAGTCTGTGACTTATTTTTACTATTTTTTTCTTAATCGTCTTCACTCATTATTTATGATTATGTTTTGATATGATTCATTTATACTTGACTATTAATCAAGGCACATTATTGTGCTCACAGATTCGTATATAATATAATATAATATAATATAATATAATATAATATAATATAATATAATATAATAATAATAATAATAGTAATAATAATAATAATAATAATAATATAATAACTCCTCTGAGAATGTTGGATCAACATCACACGTTCACAAGTAGCAGGACTACCTGGTCATGTGGTTAGCATAGCACAATTTTTCTTCTCATAAAAATAAAAGTCGATGTAATCACGTTACTATTGTATAATTATAATATGATAATTTTTTTAATTAGGACAAAGGAGAATGGATTGATGATCGATCTGAAGGCCAGAATTTATCTATATAAATGTATAGGGAAGAAAGAACGGAATTTGGCAGTGAATTGGAAGTTTTTACTTCTTGAAAAAAATCTAGAAAGTAAGAGGGAATTTGATGTAGATCAGAAGGCCAGTATTTTACCTATAAATTATTTAGCAAAAGTGAGAATAAATTTGATGTAAACAGACGGTCAGGATTTTTCCTATAAAAATTATAAAGAAAGAGAAGGAATTTAATGTGGATCGCAAAGTCAGAATTGTTCCTATAAAGATTCAGCAAACGTGAGCAGGAATTTGACGGCTAAAATTTATTTCTATAAATATTAATAAAAGAGAAAAGAAATTGAATGTGAATGGGAAGGCCATATTTTTCCCATAAAGGTTTAGGAAAAGAGTAAAAGGTGATGTGGATTGGAAGAACAAGATTTCTTCTTATAAAGATTTAGCAAAAGTGAGAAAAAATGTAACTGTAGATTAGTACCTTTTCATATAGAGATTTAGGAATGTGAGAAAAAAATTGACGATGAGATTAAAGGCTAGAATCTGTCCGTATAAACTTCAGGAAAAGGAAGGAATCTGACGATGAAATGAAAGCCCAAGATTTATATAAAGGGAATTGAAATGAGACGGTTTCTATTGAAAATTGTAATTCCTAACTTTTTGCTGCAAATCGAACCTGGGTTCATTGAATTTATAGCCATAACTTAACCACGGAGAAGGAAATAAATTATATATTAACTTATAATAAAAGAACGTCATGGATATCTGAAATAATTCTCATTATGTTTTTTTTCATTAATCAGCAATATTTCATTTCTTAAAACCAAGTCGCAATAATAAAAAGACTGCACTGATATAAAGAAGCATACATGACAGTAATGCGTCAATTTAATTTAATAGCTTTTAATTTTAAAGGACTAGGTCTCCATTTACTTTGAAATATTCGTAATTTATTTCCTTGCCACACAAAGCATTGGTTATGCACCTGCTGTCTGGACTTAATTACTCCGACTTAACACTACCTATTTTATTTACTGCCATAATTTTCGTGCCGCATTCCGAGAAAGACATCACAAAGGGCTAATTAAAAAATGACTGACATAGCTATTAGAGAAATCGCATCGTATATTGCTATTAAAAGAATAATATAAGAGATTATCTTCTGAACACAGTGTGTTAAAAAAATTGTATACCTGCATGAAGATCCAAAGTGACTTAAGAAATAATATTATTTCTTTGTAAAGAGTGTATTGTCACTTTTTATTAAATAAATAAAATATTTAAGAGCTTCACCTTTCTTTACCGTTGTTTAAGATTTATTTAATAACGATAAAATGTATTGTTCGTCATTTATGTTCTATTTACCCTGAGACAAACCATCTGAACAAATAATTCGAAAATTTATTTCTCCTCGTTCTTTGTTTAACTCAAGTCGTAACATTTCTATCAATAAATCCAATGGACACAGGTTCGATTCTCATCAGGATAGTGGGAATTTATCTTTCTCTAAATGGCTTTGTACGTGAGTCATTTGTTTTTTTGTATGTTTTTCATTGTCTTAAAGGGTTAGGTCTAGCTTACAGCAGTAAAATTTTGGAAATATTCAACATTTTTTTCCTCCGTTACTCTATCCTGTAGAATAATTAAAATTAGTACATATAAAACATTGCCCTTCTGCTATATGAAAAAAAAAATTATTTTTACGATTTAAAAAAAATTATTTACTTTTTTTTCTTCAAAATTCAGTTCACTCTGCAGTGATGAAGCTTTTCCTACATAACTCAAAAACTATCCAACATTCTGTGATGAAATGTTTTGTGTGTATTTATGCATGCTATATCTACAATATGGTGCAAGATCACTTCTCTACCTTTGATAGATTGTCTGATAAAAAATAAATTCATTTTTAAAAATGGTCAAATATCAGTATTTTCTTCTAACACAAACTAAAAAAAAAAAATTATTTATTAAGGAATGTAGTTGAAAGAGCATGATATTGTAAACATGAGTTTCAGTAATAAACTAAAAGAAAGAGAACATGAAAAAGTTAACAAGCTTATGAGTTATGAGGGAAACGCTTCATCACTGCACAGTAAACTGCCATCATTTTGAATTTAGAAGGAAAAAAAAATATATATATATATAATTTCTTTTAAATCGTAAAAATATTTTTTTCATATAGAAGGAAGGAAGTGTTTTACACATATACTAATTTTCATTATTGTACAAGATACAGTTATGGAGGAAAAAAATGTTGAACATTTCCAAAAATTTTACTGCTGTAAGCTGTACCTAACCCCTTAAGCGGTGACCTTAGGCTGTGCTGACCACATGACCAGAGAAAAAAAAAAAGAATGTAACAGCCAGGTGCGTCTAATTCTTGAAGTTAAATTATTTTTCCTCGTTTGCAACGGTGATAAAATAATTACTTAAAGTGAATTCTGGTTCGTTTGTAGAAATATAGATTTCGCTGAAGTATGTACGCGAAATAAGGCAGGAAATGTTAATTACTTGCATTTAACTGTCAAATAAAATGTAGCCTACGTTACGCAGTCTATAATGGTACTATTATAATAACACTTCATGCCACAAAGAAACGTACTTTCCAAAGCACATCCATAAGTATATATTCATGAATAATTTATTCTGTTAATCATGTCCACATATCACTGTCCCTTCGTTTCGTATATACAGTTTTAGTGACTTATGGTGTATGCGAGGGCTTTATATTAGTCTTATACAGAACGAAGCATTTTTTATTATAGCTAGTGAATTATCAGCTATTTTATTAATAATAGAGTTGATATTAATTAAAATTATTAAATTGCAAAATACTCGTGACGTATAAATTCTGAAGGTCCAAAAAATTTTTCCATCAATATTCATGAAATATATTTCATGGAAATGCAATTCTTGGTTCATTAGTAAATAGGAATTCCTTCATTTATCAGCCTAGTGTGAAGTAAGAGAATCTAAGAAAAACACTTTGAGACCAAGACTTACAAGAGCTGTAAACGCCACCTGCGTATATACTCGAACATTGTAGAGTCGTTTTACCTTATAACGTTCTGATATAATTTCGTACATTCAATTTACAGGTTTGAAAATCTGCTGCTATAATTTTCAAGATATACAATTAATTAAAGAGATTTATAAGCTAATAATTGCACTGCCCGTAGAATATGAAGTAATTAACAAGTTGGTGTGGGATGTTACGCGACTTACAGAATACCGTTATATCGTTAGTGAGAACAGAGGCTGGAAGGCTGATAATGGCGACTGACACTTCAAGACACTCGACACGGAGAGAGATTGTATCCTGCGGCTAGGCGCTATATTGCATGTAAACTTTCTCAGGTTTCTCGATATACTATAACGCTTTTTTAATCTATTTAGAATAATTTTAAGAAAGTTGACGAAGCTACTATTGGAAACGGGAAATATCTACGACAACAAATCCAGCTGTGTGAATGTTGAGATAAAGAAAACAGGAACTTTCAAGAAATGTGTGAAGGAGACTTTCAACATTTTGATCAACTGTTGAAAGAATCTCAGGGGAGCTCAGATTGGAAATACATGGAGGACATTAGATTATTTTAAATTTAACACAACCTAAGAAGCCAGAGTTTTATATTTAATGTAAGTCTGCGTTACGGAAGATAAAATTAGAAATAAGAGTACCAGATCTGAAGTAGGCATCATCTCTACCAATGAAAAAGTATGAGCCAATACAGACAGTTCAAAAGAATGGATATGAGCCATATGTCTAAACAAGCTAATGAAAGACAGAGGATTTATTGAAGAATTGTTTTCAGAACATGGAAGGAATGGTAGTAAGAGAAAGAAGAATAAAGCGTATAAGATTTGATGATGATATGATGTTGTTAACAGAAGAGGAGGTGATACTAAGGGATATACTACAGTAGCTAAATGACAGTTATGAACAGTATGGAATGGAAATAAATGCAAACAAGACGAAGACCATTGTTTTCGGAAGAAAACTAAACAATTTAAAGCTTTCATTTCTTACATTTCGAAATAAACGTCTCCAAAGATATCGAAGTGAAAGAATTGAAAAGAAATAACGTAGCATTAAGCTTTATTCTTTTGTGAATGAAATAGTGTCGATATTTATTGTAAATCTTAGTTTTTAAATAAGGTTTTGGCAGACAATACTAAGGGATATGCTACTGCACAGCTGTGAGCAGTATGCAATGAAGATAATGCAAATAAGACGAAGGCCATAGTTATCGGAAGAAAACTAAATAAGGTAACTTGCAAATTCGAAATGAGGCAGTGGAACAAATGGACGGCTTCAAATACTTGGGTTATACTATAAGTAGCAACACGAAGTTGCCAGGAAGTCAAAAAGAGGATAGCAATGGAGAAGGAAGCTTTTAATAGAAAAAAAAAACATCTTCTGCGGACCTTAGGAAAAAGAACTAAGGAAGAGACTAGTGAAGTGCCTTGTGTGAAATGTGGCATTGTATGGGACAAAAACATTGACATTACGACGAAGTAAAGCGACTAAAAGCTTTGAAATGTGGATATGGAGAAGGATGGAGCGTGTGAAATGAACGGACAGAACAAGTAATGAAACTGTGCTATATATCTCGTATTATATATCTACCTCAGTACAACGTCACAGTTTGCGATGACAGGAAAAAGAGATTTGGAATGTTTTTAATTCTCTGACGCCCACGACCAAGATAAACTATTTTAAATTTACCAGTCTCTCACCGGCAGAGATATAATAAAAGAATTTACTGTAAAAAGAGTGAATCGAGAAGGAATAATACTGAAACTGATCAGGAAGAGAAAATGGAATTGGCTGGGTCACTGGCTAAGAAGAAACTGCGTACTGAAGAATGCACTGGAAGGAATGGTGAAGGGTGGGGGAAGTTCGGGGCAGAAGAAGATATCAGATAATAGACAACGTTAAGATACATGGATCGTATGTGTGGAAGGCGGAAAATAAGAAATGCTGGGTTTGTTATGAAAGACCTGCCCTTGGGCATAAGACTACGAATGAATGAATTAGCGATTTCAAATGTATCCCCACGTTTGCAATTATATGACTATATTTCTACCAAGCTTTGAACACTGACAAACTAATTTTAAAACGATTCTACTATCGGTGGAGTTAGGTAAAATTATTTGCTGTTTTACGATTATCAATAGAAATAAACTTTTAGTGAAATCTGCTACTAGTCAGTGATGTATGCAGTGGAGAGTAAAAAGAATTGACCACCCTATCCCATTATCTCCTAGCTTAGTTGCCTTATGTGTGGTCCCTTATTGGGGTCCTTATGAAGTTCCAGTCAGTCATCAGACTGACTAAACAAACATACACATACTAACATTAAATAATGTCATGTTAGTCGGAGAAGGTGTCATTTCTCCATTATAGCTGCATCATACCATAGCTTCTGAATAGCTCTTGTAACTGAAATAGGTCGTTAAGTGTAGAATTACAAGTAAAAGTATCTTAACCAATTTAGAGACCAGCAGTTAAGTTCTACTATCTCTCATTACTTCATAAAATGTGTCTGTTAATGGAATTCGCAGCCTAGGCTGATCGGTAACCATAAATGGAAAGAAGACTAAGAACTCGTTTAAAAAGAAATACAATTATTAAACACAGGACTGGCCTTTCATAGAAGAATGTCGTACTTCATCGGATATCTTAATTTGCAATTTCTTAAGTATTATATTTATAGTTTCAAAATTATAGAACATTTTGGTGGATTTCTTGAACTTGTTATGATTTTTGTTTGGAGTTCAATGATCAGACTGATTTCTTATCGCTCTTACTACTACTAAAGAATTTAAATAAACGAAATGGAAAATTGCTAAAATCAATTGCTCACTATTCACCTAGAGATCACAACCGCAACCAGGTTGATGTCGATAGTAGAGAAATATAATTAATTGAAAAGAGGGCGTTTTAAGGATGAAGCCAAACAGATTTAAATACATTTATATGAACAATTATTTTAATATTTGTTATTAGTGGTTTTACTTGAGGACTAAACCAATTTTTTTTCGAAAAGTCTTGACCTATTCTTCAATATTAACCACATAGGTCGGACACTAGTAGCTGTAAATGTTGAAGAAAACATATAGTCCCCACAAGATGAAGAAACATATTTTGTTCAAAGAAACTCTAGAATGATACAATAAACTATTCGAACACCTTCTTAACCGGAATAGACCTTGACTAATTCGTGTCGTGAGATAGTGATTTTTAGAATTGTGGTATTTTCTGATATTCCAGTTATCGGACTTCCTGATGGGGTACTGTATTCCTAAGACACGTGCACAGATACAGTATTTATTATAGAAGCTGAAAGTACGATCTTTATATCTAGAAGAAAGAAACCTGCTAAAATGTCATCTATTAGACTAATATGAATTATTAAATCTCAATAGATATTAGTCATTTAGTGTCTTGGAAAGAATACTATTAGGTCTATAGTTATGTAACAACAAAAAAACAACAACAATAATAATAATAGTAGTAATAATAATAATAATAATAATATAATTCTCAACATTATTCTATGAAACTCAACATAATCAATGACAACATATTCGTGTTAATGTAAAAAAAAAACTTCTGGATAGTACTTTCGTCCAAAGCTTAAATAAAACAAGAAGATAAAATGGTTAAAATAATTAACTGACGTTCATTTTGGTCTATTTAAACCGGAAAGGTTAGGATTTGTATAGTGACGTATACCAACAATAAAAATAATAATAGGAAAGATTGGAGAAAGCTGGGTTTGCAGTGAAAGACCTGCCCTACACTGAATGAATGAACGAAAGGAAATGATGAAACGTTATGTTTTATTTAACGCGCTCGCAACTGCTTAGATTGTATCAGCGTCGCCGGTGTGCCGGAATTTTGTCCCGCAGGAGTTCTTTTACGTGCCAGTAAATCTACTGACATGAGCCTGTCGCATTTAAGCACACTTAAATGCCATTGACCTGGCCCGGGATCCAACCCGCAACCTCGGGCATAGCAGGCCAGCGCTATACCAACTGCGCAAACCAGTCGACATGAATGATAATAATAATAATAATAATAATAATAATAATAATAATAATAATAATAATAATAATATAATATTGTGGTAACTGGGACAAACATTCTTAAAAGTACCATAATATGCTAAGATATGGTAACTATAAGAAATCCTATTTGTACCTCCTCACGTCATTTGAAAAATGTCTTACATTAATGAGAGAGATAAATATAACATTTATTATTATTATTATTATTATTATTATTATTATTATTATTATTATTATTATTATTAATATATAAGTATTTATATTATATATTAATAAATATGGTGATTATAGGTAAAGTGTTAGCTTGGTTGTTAGTAGAGATAAATACACGAAGTTGTGATTTAAATTTTAGGCAAGAACGAGAAAATATTTATTGTTCACCTTTTTACGAACGGTCTTCCAAGTAAAATGAGTAGGCTCCTGAATGTACGCTAGTTTAATTGTGTCTATTATAAAAAGAGTATACTTTTCTTTCTGTCTCGACTTAAGTGACCGTAACAAGTGTAACAAGTTGTTTAATAATTCATTGCATTTGGTGGATGATACTTGTACGTTCAGCATGGCGTAATAAATGTTTCATTGGAGCTGAAAATGGTGATCAGTTGTTTAGCTTTTTCTCTAGAATTCTTGGCAACTACTGAGCTAATGTAACATCCACTGTAAAGCATAATATCGTGTAACCTCTGGCTAGAGAGTAGCTCTTCTGCCTTCGGTTGGAATACATTAAACATAGAACGTCGTCATGCAAGTTTCTTTCCTTATTTCGTGCGGTAGGGAAGAGCTAAATAATGAGGTGAAACCAGCTTAATTACTTAATTGTTCACGTGCATCCATCATGCATTCGAACAATCAAAAGACAAAGGAATGCATGCGCAAGTAGACGGGCTGTTAGCAGAGTAGAATGTCTTACACACTGCCAGGAATGCTAACAGGACTAGTCCGCGGCTTTTTATCTTGGAATATCCCAATCATAGGAACCGAAGTATTGTTTGAGTGCATGTACCAGACAGCTATTTCCTCTTCTGAGATATCTCTATTAATTGAGAACAGATCCAGACACTCTCATGCTTGCTAACAAAATCATTATTTCTTTTCGCATATTACATTTGGTTATGACAATTATTCGGCCTCTTTCTGGAAGATTTAGCATTCACATATGAAAATCAGAAAATGACTACAATCATTTTTAAACAGTATAAATGATGACGGTACATAAGATGGGGAAATGAAATATAAACAAATAATCAGTGCTACAAACTCTATTCTATAGGTTAAAAATACTGTATAACGAACATTGGGCGAGGTAACTCGGTGATAAAACTCTAGTTCGCATTCGGGAGGTCCTGAGTTCAAATCCCAAGGTTGGCGAATCTGGGGTTTTAGTGGTTTCCTCGATATTAAATAAATAAAAATCTGGTTACTCCAAAAGGCAAATGCCGGATTGGTTCCAACTACCTCCCTAGGAAGGATATAAATACTTATTCGCGAGGCATGAAACCATAGTCTTCAGGTGACCAGTAGGTGGCAGTAAAATGGGAAATCCAATGTACCATCCCCAGCATACAGTTGAGTTCAGTTAAAGCGCCTATAAGTAAAACATTAAAATATAACGAATAACAGGAAATAAAAAAATTACAATTTCGTAATTAAAAGAATAACTTATGTGATACAATTTAGATGATTAAAAATCAATCGCCACATATATGAACTTTTTCAAAAGACTAGAAAAATACTTAAATTAATCAGTTCGAAACGATAGAATAAACGAAATTATGGGTACATAGTCGATCTTAATATTGTGAAAAGTACAGAAAAATTGCAGCTAGTTTGATGCCTTTGTATAAAAAATTGCCTAACAGACGACTGCATAAATAAACAATGAAGTGGGCTACTCTGAAAGACGAAAATTAGACGGCCCAGAAGACATCTAGTCGGGCTGATTAAAACGGTGAAAATTTTAGAATTGGAAGTAGGACAGTGGACAACAGAGATGTTTGGCGTTTCGGACCCTGCTATTCTCCACAATTTCTTCAAAATGCTACATCATTTCTATCGCCAATACAGAGAACAGTGAAAAACTACTTCATCACGTCTTATTGTCCACACCTGTGGAGTAACGGTCAGCGCGTCTGACCGCGAAACCAGGTGGCCCGGGTTCGATTCCCGGTCGGGGCAAGTTACCTGGTTGAGGTTTTTTCCGTGGTTTTCCCTCAACCCAATATGAGCAAATTCTGGGTAACTTTCGGTGCTGGACCTCGGACTCATTTCACCGGCATCGTCACCTTCATCTCATTCAGACGCTAAATAACCAAAGATGTTGATAAAGCGTCGTAAAATAACCTACATAAATAAAAAATAAACGTCATATTTTCAACATAGAAACTTCATAAAACTCCTATGACAAGTATTCACATGAAACCCCTATGATTGACGACAGCACCTAAGACAAGCTTCGATACTCGCGACAAACGAATATAATTCTCTCAGCTTAGACTTTCCAAGGATGAACAGGGTTAACTTGATTTACTCAACGAATATAAGAATGTAACTAAAATGTATGTCAAAACTTTAGGGGCATATTCCTCTTATATAGAGGATGAAAAATTTTTATTTGAACATTGGTCCGGAAAAGCTTTATTTCCTTTGTTACAGCCCTTTTTTTCTACAACTCTGCTT
Organism: Periplaneta americana; assembly: GCF_040183065.1. Taxonomy (NCBI): domain Eukaryota; kingdom Metazoa; phylum Arthropoda; class Insecta; order Blattodea; family Blattidae; genus Periplaneta; species Periplaneta americana. Next base: position 134,470,133 of record NC_091117.1, on the reverse strand, counting down.
GCATTTTATGATGCGGTACATTATGAAATAAAAATAGCATATCACATGAAAATCAACCCATCGTCGCATTCAATTTCTGATGCGCTGATATATCCCTGGAGAATATCGTTTTGTCTCGCAGCCTTCCAAAATACGGGCTCGAAGACTCTTTTCGTATTTCACCTGGGTTTCATTTGCAAGCTCTATTAAATTACATCACAAAAAAAGGCCAGTGAGTTTAGGTCTGGAGAGCTCAGGGGTCAAGTATTGGTCCATCTCTACCTATCCGTATGTCACGGAACCTTTGATTTAGAAATCGACGAACATTGACACTGAATTAAACAGAAGCTCCATCGTACATGAAGTACGTGTGTCTTCGTATTGCTAACGACAAATGGTGTAACAGAACAGGTGAGGTGTATTCTAAGAACTCTTTGCATCTTTCTCCGTTGAGCTTGGGTGAAAGAATATGAGGTCCCACAAGAACGTCACCAGCAATACCGGCTCAAACATTGATATTTCCATGTGGTATGTTATTTTTATTTCATAATGTACCCCATCAATATAAGTAGTGTTGTATAACAAGGGCTGTAGCAAGGAAACAAAGCGTTTCCGGACCAATGTCCATATAACATTTATCCATCCACTCTTTGAGAGGAATACCTACGTCCCAAAGTTTTGATGTACATTTTAGTTACACCCTGTATATGTCGATTGAATAAAGACATCAAAGTGAATATCTGTAGTTTCAAGAGTCAGTTCACATACATTCTACACAGAAGCCAAAGGTACTGGTGTTTTGAATACTTGAACTTGAGTACTGTAGCAGCCATGTGTTAACATTTTTCACTGCAAGCACCAGTTTCAATGAAACTGTTGTGTGAATAAGTAACATCACTTTCTAATACGAGCCTTATACGTATTTCAAAATTGCATACTTACGCCTTCGTGTGTTATTAAGGTCTGAATAAGAAATACTTTGGTAGCGCGTTCACTTCCCTCTCTGAAATCGTGATGGGCGTTGCTGAATGAAAGAGCGTCATTTCAAACTCATACAGATTCTTCTCAATAGTGACGAGGATAATGGAATTATGCACTCCTCTGGAGAAAGCTAGATGTAATTACCACCTGTAAAACCAGTAGGAGGATGAAGACTGTCAGCAGGTTTAAATGGTGCACGAAAGTCCCTTTGCAAAAATGAACTCATTCCCAATAAGAAAGTTTTCTCAATTGCGGTAACCTCTGTGGTTTTCGTAACTGGTGCACTTGTCCGAGCGGAGTAACGCACTCACATGTTGAAAGAATAGGAAGTCAAGCTAAAGGATATATCGTGTTTATTCATTAGCCTGTATCCGACAACAGTTAAAATGTAGGGAAATAAATGTATGCCACAGCTGTTCAGACTCGTATAATGGGATCGCCTTTCTGCCCGTATCACACTATAAAGCAATCAGAAAGTGAAATGATTTACGTCTTTTTGATCGGTTGGGTAAATATGACGCAAGAGACATGACTAAGGATGGCTCAGTTACAGCATTAAAATTGAACGAAATTGCAAGTGAGTACGCATTAAGACAGCTGTAATAGAACTGGAGAATATTTATGGTTCGATTTAATATCTTAGAGATGGATTCTTTGCATCAATAATGCATTTTTTGTATTCAACATTACGCCACAACTGGTACCACTGAAGTAATGCGAAATAAAAATTAATTTCTAGAGATCTATTTAGTATTAATTTTACTTCCAGGAACTTTAGTGACCGATTCTTTCCCTTATATTTACATTATAACATTACGGTATTATATATATATATATATATATCCATTTTAAGTTTTCGCTAATTAGATAAATAATGTATAAATAATTATGAAATGAAGATTCTGATGGTGGTCTTGACTAAGTATAATAATGTAGGAACAAGTAGATGAACTGGAATAAAACCTACCTCAAGATTGACTTTACCATATAGGCCTATTCCTAATAATAGCCGGAAATTTAACCCGTATTTTCAACGTGCAAATATGATACTGTATACAGAGTGGATGGTGACCTCTGCACCAAAATTTAAGAGTTGATTCTCCATGTTAAATATAACAAAACTCTTATTACACTTTTCCTTCGATGAAGCACCGTTAAGCAGAAAAAAATAGTCTTTACCCAATGTTTGCAGCCGTAGGCTAATGACCGGCCCGAGAGAAATGGCTGATTGCTATACAAGCAGATAGGTAAAAATAATCTGAACAGTTAATGTCTTGAATCTTTTTATTTATTTTTTTTTTTTTTGCAAATTAAACCGTTTAGCCATGAATTTAAATTTAATAATAGCGAAAATCGTTGAAATAAATCTTGCAACGCACCGCACGTCGCGTCTTACCGACTGAGTACAGCAGAGAGGGACGGAAAGGTAAGGAGTGCAGGTCGCGATTGCATAGAGTTATTGCAGCAGCCGTAATGTTGCCAAATTCTTCATAGAAACATAACGATGAATGTTAGAAAAAAAAAACTTATTTACATTTTTCAAATATCTCCTCACGATCTATTACCAGTTTCATTTTGGTGCAGAGGTTACCATCCATTCTGTATGGTCATTTGGATGATTTCCTTTGTAATATTATGAAACTAGATTGTGTTGTGTAGAAATTGTATATAGGCCTATAATTATAATGTGTACATACATACATACATACATACATACATACATACATACATACATACATACATACATACATACATACATACATACATACATACATACATACAGTTCACACCTGTGGAGTAATGGTCAGCGCGTCTGGCCGCGAAACCAGGTGGCCCGGGTTCGAAACCCGGTCGAGGCAAGTTACCTGGTTGAGGTTTTTTCCGGGGTTTTCCCTCAACCCAATACGAACAGATGCTGGGTAACTTTCGGTGCTGGACCCCGGATTCATTTCACCGGCATTATCACCTTCATTTCATTCCGACGCTAAATAACCTGAGATGTTGATACAGCGTCGTAAAATAACCCAATAAAAATGCATACATATATACGTACATACATATATACATACATACATACATACATACATACATACATACATACATACATACATACATACATACATACATACATACATACATACATACATACATACATACATACATACATACATACATACATACATATAAATCGGTAGAGTTTCCACCTATAAAGATCCAGAGGACCGAGATCCAATTCCCGGAAGGGATGTTGACAATTATCTAGTTCCTATTCAAACGGGTATGTGTTAGTCTTTTCTTTGTCCTGTGTTGTCTCAAACGATGGCTTTGAGCCATGCTGATACATCGTCTACGAGTCCCGTTATTTATGAATAACTGAAGTTCATGATTCTTACATGAGTGAAGACGGAACAGGCCAGAGAACTCAATTCTTGAACGTAGATAATAAATTATTAGTGGATGCAATAGTTGCGTATGAACGCAGTGCAGATGCGTAACAGAGGTGCCTTATACTACAACGAAATTAAGATGTTTATTCATTTAATTCTAAGTAAGCCATGGCGTGTCATCTGAAATCAAGAAGACATAGGTTTTATATTTTCTACCGAAGGAGGAAAGTGAAAAGAGATTTCATTCCAGTTGAAAATAAGAAGGATAGCAATTACTGCCACGAACGTCAGCGGTTTACAAAACGAATCGGCAGACAACCAACAATTTCACTGATTCAGTTTCGCTAAGAATCGAAAAAAAAAATAGGCACAACTTGTAACCTACAAACTCTACATAACCATTTCACCGTGTAATTCTGTCGTTTAGTTTTGCGCCCTGGATATCTTGTAGTAACTTTGGTCAGAGATGTCAATGACATGGCTACGTCGAGTTCAGCAGTCCGCACTCCGTTTCCTCCCAAACTCCTCCGTAATATTTAAATCACTACGGACCACTGAATTTTCAGTTGTAAGTTCATTGGCTTTCGTACAACATCGACTCTACGCGAGGAATGTGCTCTTAAAGGATATGATTTGGCTGTAATTCAAAATCCCAAACTAAGAATATTTGAGACGCTTCTTATGCATAAAAATTTATTCAGAAAATATTTCTTGGCTTATCGGCAAGTATCGGCATCGTGACGGTTCTTCTGGCCTCTGGCGTACTTCATTTTCGGAAGCAGTTGCGTTATTAATTAAGCTCATTGTCGAGTCACGATAAAGTTGTAGTATTCGTTTATTGTTAGTCCTGGGGAGCTTCTTCTCTACATGTAGTACTTGGAATAACAAAGACAATAAAATAGAAACTGTTATTTTAACAACAATACGCTTAATCACCTGCAAGATTGGATTGTTAGTCTATTCTGATTTCAAAGTTTAGCCCGGGTCATCCTTCCAGTGGTATTTAGGCCTATATATATATATATATATATATATATATATATATATATATATATATATATATCTGTCTTTACTTTTTGGATGTGTGGCAATACTGTATTTGGTCATCTGTTATTGTTTATTTTATATTGTATATTGGGAGACCGGAGGGAAAAATACCTTTAGGGAGGCCGAGACGTAGATGGGAGGATAATATTAAAATGGATTTGAGGGAGGTGGGGTATGATGATAGAGACTGGATTAATCTTGCACAGGATAGGGACCGCTGGCGGGCTTGTGTGAGGGCGGCAATGAACCTTCGGGTTCCTTAAAAGCCATTTGTAAGTAAGTAAGTAAGTTATTGTATATTCTCCAACACCCACTTTTTATCGACATTCATATAGGCCTATTTTGTTTTGAAAATTGTAAATTTAATATTTTTGTGTCTGTTCTTCATTTTTATCCTATGCAGCATTATCAGTATAAATTTAATTATTTCCTTGAATAATTTATAGCTTATGTTGTTCTATGTCATAGAATCTATGATAAGATATTTCAAATGTCCAGATTTCGGAACGTCTTTGAGCGATCTTTTAAGCGTTATATTTAGTAATAATAATAATAATAATAATAATAATAATAATAATAATAATAATAATAATAATAATAATGATAACAATGTAACTGTAATAATATATTAACATCATAATAGTCACCATGCTTAATGTTTAGGTATCTGCTAACTGAAGTAGCTTGCATTTAAGCATTTATTTCTCAAACAGTTTGTTTTTAATTTTAACATTTTTTTAGATAAGTATACATTTCTTCTGGCAAACTTTCACCACTGGAATCACTCATTTTTCCACGGAACAAATTTGTTATTAATCCAATGCCTTAGATACCATTCTTCACTATTCATGGCCTTCTACATCATAATTTACTTAGTACGCGTATCAATTCTAAAATCCATGCCATGATATCTGATTATATGAGGACTTATTTTCAACATATTTTATTTTATAAAACAGAATTTTTTTATGGTCATGGATAAAAGTACGTATGGTAGTTGTGAGCGTGATCTTTATTGCGTTCGTGTAATTTAAGCACTCGGCTGACATCTAGTGCTTAAATCTTTCCACTCGCGCAATAAAGATACACTTACCTCACAAGTACCATAAATAACTATTAATTTTACGTGAGACACATGACTAATCTATGTTTTTTATATTATTTAAATTAAACATTTTAATTCGTCTAATTTTGTGTTTCAGTCACACATTTGTATTGTTATATCTGTTAAGTCCTGAATTTTGCTTTTACGAATTATCCTGTAAATTTGTCTCCATTAGTTATTGTTCATAACTTACTTTCGTGTAATAATTTTAGCACAGACATTATCTTACAATTTAGTAAAATAGTATATTTTCTATTCTATTTTATAGAAAAAGGCAAAATTATCCTTCTTATACGCCATGGAGGCTTACAGGGTAGTAGAAGGTTAAGGCTCCCATCTTTTCTAAATGATCAGCATTAGTAGCGGTAGGGACATCAGTGCTATGTGTCTGATACCTTTGCCCAGAAATCCCTGGTACTCATTTCTGTTAGAAGCTAAATAAAGCCCAGGGTCATAGTGGAGCCGGAGGGATTTTTTTTCTTTGTGTGGAGGAGATACCCGTAGGCTAAAGTAACGGGTTTTGTGCATTATGAATGCTTGTTGAAATCAGGACGGCGGCTTTCTTTTTAGATATCGTGATCCAGCTATATGCTACTATCTGTTGATTCAGCCATGTAGGTTTAAGGTTCCGATGAAGTTCCAATATAGTGCCCTTTCACACCCTCGAAACGTACTACTCGTCCTTACGCTGATGCCATCTTTACACCATTTACAGCAGTTACCATTTTGATTAATGCTATTATGTTGATAATGAATACTGCAATGGAGAGACGATGAAATGATGGACGGAAACTGAAAACTCTGCGAAAAACTCTCAGGAGTCTTCGTTTTGCTCACCGCAAATACGATTCTACCATGACTGGTATTCGAAAACGGGACCGGAACCATCGTAAGCCACTACTCTGCCAACTGAGCTGCCAAGGCGACCGACCGGAAGGATTAGATCAGGCATGTTGGCATTTCTAGCCTTTAAACGAGGTTCAACAGTGATGTAGAATGTCAGAATCGCATGCAGGCACACGCTTAAAAGATATTATACGTCTCTGTTGCACCTCGTTTAAAGGCTAGAAATACCCGCGTTGAACATGCCTGAGACAATCCATGACTCGATCCGAAATTGAAGCCCCTACCTTCTGACTTTGCAGCGTAACACCACAGTCTATTATATAGTCACATATAGTCACAAAGCTCAATACGTAGGGAATATGCAACAATAGATAGTTGCTAACCGCTAGGATCGCTACTAATGCCTCATCACATACAATGTGCAACAGTACCGGCAGAGACTATTGTTCCTAGTACCCTCATCAACTCAAACTACGTGACTGTATGTACTAAACTGTGGTAACACCCTAGTTGTAACGCTACCGCATGTCCCTTCCCAATTTATTATCGATTAATCATATAATAATGTCAACAGAAATATTGTTTCATGTGGAATTTCTTGACGAAAATTTCCAAAAACTATTAGGTTTAACTAGTTTGTTTTGGAGCACAAACTAATTGGCATGTCGAATCTTAAGATTATGTTTTTTGGAAGGAACTAAAAGTAGTCATTATCTTGTTGCGACTTGAGTCGATTTTCTTTTATCGTGGATATGAGATCACTTGAAGTTATTTCGGCCCGTAAGCGAAATATTGTCCGCATGTTACCCCAATTACTAAAGAAGCACCAACTATAGTAAAGCATTTGCTCTTCAGGTAAGAATATTTAGTAACAGATTACAGATCCCGTGAAATGAGCCCGTGGACATGTACACAACTGGTGAAAAGTTCTGCTGACACGATAATTTGAACATAATGGAGAGCCGTACGCTCACAGTCGTGCTCTTGCAGGTGGCCTACTCCTCAGCTGCTAATTGCCGTATTCTGTAACCAAACAGATTGTTACATCTTTACGATGAACATGCTTTTGCATAATATACGGTTATTACAAAGCAGGTCAGTGTTTTTGTCCGGTGATCATACAGTTCTCTATCAACTTTGAAAAGATAAAAGCGATAAACTTTAATACCAGATCTCATATTGAGCTAAACTAGATTCATAAAAACTCCAGAGAGTCCGTTTATAATGGAATTCCCATTTATGAAAAAGAACCTAGCAGGGATTATAACAGTAATTTACCTTATATATTACGGTACCTTATATTCATACCGTCTAAATTTCACACTGTATTCAAGAAAAAAAAAACAGTAATCTTGTACTTTACTTTGTTCCACTTGTTTACATAAAATCATTTCTAGCGAATAAAATCAGGGAAATTTTAAACTCTTTTAATGCGATTTGGAAAACTCGGACTTCATTGTGGGTAAAATATTTCAGTAGATTTTTTATATCATCAAGAATCCAATTTTCAGGTAGAATTATTCATAATTTGATGTCGATTTTCCAAGTCATAATTCAGGAATATGATAATGATAATATTTATTGTCATCAACATATACAGAGTGATTAACAAGGATTTACCGTCCTATACGGAGCTTATTTCTAAAGACATTTTGAGCAAAAAATGTCATATAAACATAGTTCCTATTATCAATATTTTCAGAGTTACACTGATTTAAAGTTGTTTGTAAAATACGTTTTTTTCTTTAGTTTGAAGATATAAGAATAATATAAATAGAGAATTAACCATTCAGAAGTATAATTTCTTTAATTGGCAAGTATTATGAAGCTAAAAATCTGCTGTGAACTCCTTAGTTGCTTCGTACAGACATCTTTTTCTATTTTTAACTAGAAAATTACATTATTCTTACGTACTTGTCACAACAATTATTACAAATCACACCATTTCCACCCACTTAATTATTTGCAGTTCAAAGTGCATCCTAATTTAGTCTTGGAGAGTTTACAACACATTTTTAAAATGTCGCCGTCCGCTTGAGTACACTTGGCCGCACGCTTGTGAACGGCACTCGTCGCTCTACGTAACTGCATACGGCTATTTTTGATTTCCGTAGCGCTAGCGTTGGCTGCTGACTGCACGCAGACCAAGATCACGCGTTCAAAGCAATGCGTTCCAATAACGAAACGTAACTCTGTAAATATAGAGAATAGGACCCATGTTTATAAGACTTTTTTGCTCAGAATGTCTTCGGAAATAAGCTCCGTAAAGGACGGTAAATCCTCGTGAATTATCCTTATAACAGTTACGATATACCACCACATTCCTATATACGGGTTCCACCATAACTTTCTATTACATTTTTCTACAATTAATGTGAAATCCCGACAGTCAGAGTAACTAATAACTCCACTAATCTTGATATTAAATTAATTCCAAACAGTCCATTTCTCCTTACTAATCTTAAATATCCACCATCGGTTATTACTACTCTCAGATCACACTCCACTTACTCCACTCCTGCATTCTATTCTTCCTAAAATAATTTATTATAATTGCGGTCTCCCTACATCCCATATTACTCTTCTTACTTTAGCCTTTTACATTTTATATGTTTCAAGTCATTGCAACAATCTACTATTTTTCATACAGTATTTTCTATTGTTCATTATTACTCTTTCAAAATATCATTCTTAAATTTTAAATGTATACCCTATTTAAAATCATTATACTAACACTTTACTAACTCCTCTCCCTAATTACACAAAACAAAAATCGCTATACCTATTTAAAATTCAACCTTCACACGGCTTTACTCACTGGGATCTTCTTCTTTTTCTTAATACACATCATTTCAATAATCTTGATAAATCTTGACATGAGTTTGAAGTTCACTTTAGTTTGTTCAACCACTCCTTAACCTCAAGCAAACTCATAATACAAACACGATTTACCAACATAACATCACCAAATTACTATGTTATCATATGTTAATTTTAAGTGTCATTTTCGTTTCTGACATTTTTAATTCTGGGATATACTGTACATTCTAAAAGAAAAGTTTGTGTTCATTAGGCCTATGCTAATATTTAATAAAAAATGTTTCGTTCAAGATGTAATATCTGAAATACGAGTCATTAAAGCAGTACAGAACACTAATTTTTGCAGTTAAATCAATTTCTGGAATAGGAAATCCTTCGGTCCCAATTGGCGTTTCTGAGTCAAGAATGAGTACAAAACGTATAACGTTAGCTTATTTCATCTGCGTGATTACATAGTATTTACTAGGCCCAATTAAGGAATTTAAATTGGTGAGTGAGAGTAAAATTATATTAGACAAGTCGTTTGACACTACTTTTGACTAGTTTCTTTATTCGTTGATGAATGAAATGCACATTGGAAAGTACAGTATGTCTCATTCATGATTCAGTAGGCCTATTTAGTTTTGTGAAATAGTTACTGTATGATCGTGTGCATTTAATCTCATTGATTTTTTTTAGTAGGTTATTTTACGACGCTTTATCAACAGCTTAGGTTATTTAGCGTCTGAATGAGATGAAGGTGATAATGCCGGTGAAATGAGTCCGGGGTCCAGCACCGAAAGTTACCCAGCATTTGCTCATATTGGGTTGAGGGAAAACCCCGGAAAAAACCTCAACCAAGTAACTTGTCCCGACCGGGAATCGAACCCGGGCCACCTGGTTTCTCAGCCAGACGCGCTGACCGTTACTCCACAGGTGTGGACAATCTCATTGACTAGTTTATCTTAAATACGGGAGTTAATTTAATATAGAAATATACTATTTATTTTATCTTATAAATAATTTAAAGCGTTTTTAAGGGACTGAAGTTCCGTCATTTTCTCGCCTCGAATAATTAGAGAATTTCATAGTTTAACACCAACACACAATTGTTAGGCGCCAAGGGTAGCGGTGCCCACACAGTATGTGGCCCTGAGACAGTTACAATCCCCAGCTGACATTGTTCTTGCCGTACTTCCGTGAGAGCAAACCCTGAGCCTCTAAGATACTATTCCGCAGTATTAACTCTCAGCATGTGGGACCGAGGCTTAACTGAGATGTTTCACTAATTAAAAACCATCACAACTTCCTAGTTATAAAAGTAAGAGCATTCCTTAACTCATTGTCAGCTTATCTGATAAAGATTTGAAAATAATTAATATTTTCCGTCTAAGTCATTTTTATTGTGTCTTACTTACTTACAAATAGCTTTTAAGGAACCCGCAGGTTCATTGCCGACCTCACATAAGTCCGCCATCGGTCCATATCCTGCACAAGATTAATCCAGTCTCTATCATCATATCCCACCTCCCTCAAATCCATTTTAATATTATCCTCCCATGTACGTCTCGGCTTCCCCAAAGGTCTTTTTCCCTCCAATCTCCCAACTAATACTTTATACGCATACAAAGAAAAATTAACAAAGCATAAGAACAGTTTTTCTTACGAATTTCAACTGAAATTTATTTTTAATTAATATGTTCTTCGTTGTTCTTCGGCTTAAATTGTGACAGACCCGGGTTCGAATCCTGGGAGAAAGTTGATGTTATTCTAGGCAGTGACTTTGCACCTTCCTAATCTTTAGAAAACGGAATAAGAATAATAATTTGAATCACTTCATAGGGCTTATTTTACGAATATATTAAATACGGATTGTGTTATGTGTTTCACATGTTCATATTTTTAGGTTAAGGTCGGTTGCTTGAAGTGGGAAATAGGCCTATATGTCGACCTCTCATATATATTAGCAACACCGTCTTTAAAATTGACTAGTTGAGGTTGTAAATGTTCAGGAATGCAAATATATCCATCCTACTTGAATCTATATACAGTAGGCCTATATATACGGCTATCATAGGCCTGTTGATTTTCAATTTCAGACTTTCAAGCTTACGTTAGTAAATATGTGAGTAGTGTTAGCTAGTAAAATGTCCAGGGTTTCAGAAATTCTTCTTAATTCTGAGATTACAGATAAGCTTAGTTAACTTTAGTACAGTGAATCAGATCCTTATTCCTGACTTAAGGTCCTTATTTCTAACTTAATGTCATTTCTAGCACACTTGACTACTTATATTAATCTCTTCCGAAGTAATGGAAAACTTCCTCCACGACATTTCACAGAAAAACTACAATTTCTAGAGATTATGTAATCAAGGTTCATTACTCCTATAAGGTCGCCTGGCTTTGTATTTTAGTTAGTTAATTCAACGTGTCATTTTTTTGTTTTTGTTTTTTTTTTTCTGTGTTTCTATATTAAAGTAGTTGTATAGAAGATGTACAATATTTGATTTTATTGGCTTCACAGATTCCACATATATGAACGATTACTGAAATATTCGCTTCCAATGTACTGATGTGTAATTAAGTGGCATTGTGGCATATTGTGTTACCGTCCTCAAAAGGCTCTGTCTATTCTGTAATATTATAAGACTATAGTTTTGTTTTATGTGCCTATTTGTTTAAATCTACACAATAAATTTGTATTTGACACCATTTTAGTCTGTTGTAGGCTATATAATAAACTGCAACATAAACAATTGAAAACACGTAATTGTCCAATATTATATTGGGTCTTTCTTTTGATAATATTTAAACAAGTTTAAAAAAAAAACAAAGCAATGATCAATTTCAAATTTTCCTCTTGCATTCATATACCTTAAGTATCAGAAAAGTATGGTTCATTTAAAATGTAGAATGTTTGTATAACAATCCTACCTTAGAATTCATGACCTTGACGAAAGAAAACATGATTAATGTAGTCACATTCCTATTCCCACCGAACTTGAAGTCTGTTGGAGTTGCTGGATTGTTCTCGAAGCGATGGAATTCAGGAAATGTCACAATTCTTTTTACCAAAAATCGCAATCTTACAATCTTACTTAGTTGTCATGACTCGCTTAAAATATAACATCTCGTCGTGAATCTACTAAGAATAATGTGCATATACTGTGTGAACTTAGTTTCGCACTATTCTTAGCTTCTAGATTTTGCTGAGTCACTTTTTAATTTATTTATTGTATGACAGCTTTACGAACAGCCGTTATGTAAAATGCGGTCCTCATAGAACCCTTGCAGCAGAAAATGATTAATAAAATTTTAAGTAATATAACTTAATATATTAAAGACGTCTCTTGAATTTACATTTTTGTAATCAGTTTATATTTGATTCATAGTAATTTCTACCCATTTTTTTCCTTTTCATGCTCGAGGCGTACTGCAATTATGAAACAAATTCTGAGATTAGGCTTAGGAATAAAATTCTTTTCCATTGTCCTTTAAGTGATAGCCGATAGGTAATGCCGAATTTCAACAGTTGACGACTAACGGCTAAAAGAACACTTTTAAATTAATGGTGAATGCTGTCAGGATATGCCAAAAAATCCATATATTACTTAATTAGTAAAAGTTAATATGAAATTTCTATTATTTTTTGTCGAATAATTGCATTAAAAATATCACAGTTCTGACTCGGTTTAAATCTTTCAGAATAATTTATAATAATAAAATAATAATTTACTGCTAAGTATATCTGACTCAGAAATCAAAATTTACTGTAATAACTGATCTCAGCAACAATTTTGTGTCTTATTTAATAAGAGTATAGGCCTATAATTTCATAAAATTGGAGCAGAATTTCATTTTCTCCCACACGGTAATGCATGATTGCCATTTATTATTGAAAAGTTAAAAAAAAAAAATCGAATGGCCTCATGAACAATAAAATGGACACGATATTAACGTGTAAATTTCAGTGGCTTATATAGACCTACTCTTCAGATGACAACCGTACTGGCTACTTATTGACTCTGTACAATTAGCTTATACAGGAACTCTAAATTATTTCACAAAATTACATCACAAACGTCTTGAGGGTCTATGTTACATTTTAAATTACTTCCAGATGTGAAGGATTGTAAAGAATATGTTGAATATGTTGTATTTATTTGAATACTGCAACCAAAAAGCAATGTAACCAATTTTTGTGATTTTTAATGACGTTTATGAAAGCGTTTCTACGAGGGAAAGTAAAAAAGTAACCTTAATAATTGTTTTCTTAATTGAATATGTACAATAAGACTACAAATACTTCATCACTTTCAACATAGTCCCTACTACGTTCAATGCAAGTGTTCCTGTTATACTATGTTGAAAAGCGATAAAGTGTTTGTAGTTTTATTGTACATATTCAATTAATAAAACAATTACTTTTTGACTCTCCCTCGTAGTTTGGTTTAACCTGTTGTTTTAGTATTCTCACCTAAAAAGGAAAGCCTTGAACCTTGAGCAAACTTCAAATTATATGTAACTGACCGTTATAGAATGAGTTTTAAATCCGTTTTTATAAGTTTCAATGTTTATAAAAGTAATATGTAATTGTAATATTCGGCTTTTACTGACACTTTATTATCCTCTATTAGAAAAATTCAAGTAATTTACACTGAAAATATATTAGGTTCAATTTTATTTTTATTATATAGAAAATGTGCTGCATTGTATTTAATTTCTTTATACAATTCAGATAATCAGTATTTGTCTGGAAATAATAATGTTAAGAAAAGAATGCTAAACAATTATAATCCATTTTAGTAAGCTAGTAGCATGATAAACGTTTCGCTTAGAATGGAGGGAGTGTTCATTTCACACTCAAGCTGGAGGACCACATCTGTCGACTGTTGAACATAGGCTTAAGTGAAGGCTGTCTCTGAGGACGCACTATTGTGTTGTTACCTGCTGACATTTAACTCGTGTGAGCCTTCTGTCGGTAACACGTGGCTAGACTCAAGGTATTTAGCAATTCATTTGGACTGCGACGTCCCACAGCAGTGTCACTCTGGCGAGAGTGTCATGGCGGTCGCCTTGACAGAGTCGGACATGGGCCCCAATTAAACTTTCAAAACTGTTAAATGGAGGAGGGATTGGCAGGCTGTTACGGTTGGCTAAACACTTCGCTCTTGTGCTGAGGTGCAACTGTTGCTGGTGAAAGGCCGTGTTATGTAAAAGTAAATCAAACAAAACGACAGTCTGAAAAGTGTACCAGTCAATATGTTTTTATGTTATTGCCGGATTTTACAGCGTGTCAAATAAGATAATTATTACTTATTAATCACCGTGATGTTCGAGAGCTGAGAACCATAAAACGAGAAATGTTAACACATAGTTTCCATTAAAGTATTGCACAAGGTAACAGAAAATTAATTCACGATTATTTATTAGGATGAGTTCTAATGGAATTTATGAAAGTACGTTAATAGCAACTCTCTCTTTTCTTTAAATTATCTTCTTCCATTTTCCAATTCCTCTTGATTTAGATATCTGTTAAATATAAATACACATACGGACACACACATACTGTACGTTCTTATATCCACTAATACAGTATAATTTAAGCTTTCGCAGTGATTGGGTTGCGATACATATTTTGTTTTTTTGAAATGAAATGCTGAGATTTAATTTCTTCCGCGTTTTGATGCTATTTTGAATACAAAATTACACGTTATATTGCCAAGGTGGTGTGACTTCAGCCACAATAAGCCTGTATATTAGTAGTCTCTCAGATATTTCAGTTTAAAGTCTCCTTGGAATTTGAACCAGAAGAAAATTAGAAATACTAACACTTTTTTAGATTTCCTTTATTCTTAGAGAAAGAGATGAGAAAATAAATATCCATTTATCATTTACATAATGATGCATTAAAATTTATGTTTATTCTAAAGTAAAAACAGATATTGTTCTTTAAACCGTATATTGTAGGCCTATTATTAATTCTGAGGTGTTTTATTTATAAATATTTTTTCTCATTTTATATTATATTTCTTTCAATTATACTAAATTATACCATTATATTGATATTCATGGATTCATACATGGCCAAAGACTAGCTTTTGCTAATTAATGAAAACAAATGAGTAATTTCTGTAGATTGTTTACAATTGAAGGGGTGGGGATGAGATAGTTCAAAGCTATACTTTTTGTGTGAGTTCATTTCTTACACATATGGGAAAGCTATTATTAAAATATTGATAAAAGTTACTCAACGAGTCACATGAGTATACGCCGAAGAAATTATGATACAGCACCTAATAGCTTTGGACTCTAAACCTTCAATACGCTCTCCTGTAAAATTTTGTCTCTGTGACTTTGGACTATATCATTCTCACTTTTTCAATTCTTATTCTGAAATAATTTTAAAGTAAGATTTTGTGACTGTATAATTTTGAACTGAAAAAGCTATAATAAGAGGAGCATTTTTCACTTCTGTTGTGGTTATCACCGGAAGTATGTTCTATCGATTATACTTATGAAGTCATTTATGTTCCAAAATTCTTATTCTACTCTGACTTCATTTAATAGTACTTAAGTGCAGATTTCTTTCCTTGGAATTCACAACCTGTGAAGTAATTATTAGTGTTCGAAAATAATTGGATTCATTGCAGAGCCTTCGGTTGTTTGTGGCGCCTGAATTGTTCTCTGTCATTACGTCAATTTCTTTGAAAGCTTCGAGTTTCCGTAGCATTTAACTGCAACTAGAACTAACCAACAACTTCACCATTATAGCAAATTTTTCACAAAATGTAATCTATATAACTGGAAAATGTTTCGTTGCCTAGTATTTGAGGTGCAAGGGATTTCATACTTCTGGAAGTTTTCTTGTTTTAATCGTCTTCGAAATACTTGTATACGTTATTAAAAATTACATTGTTTCAATAAAAACGCATCAAAACTGCGAGGGACAAATCCCATATGCTCAACGAATATTTGTAAATCAACAACATTAATTATATTCAAAGGATTAGGAAACATTTATTTCTATATCTGAATAATTTTTATTTTTAAATTGTCTCCTATTAAATATCCAACAATAGCCTAAAGTAATATTTCTTATTGAAATTATCTTTGGCACTTTAAACTTATCTTTGGCACTTTAAACTATTTAAATAAAATATGCATTACTCTGCACAGAGGCCTATCTCAAGCGTTTAGTTCGTCACTGAATAGTCTTAATTTTAGTAAGCTATTTTATTTGATAGCTTCTCAACAAATGAATTGTATTCGTGTTCTGGCAGATTCAGAAATTGACTGTGATGTAAGTTCTCTCCGAATATTTACGCTATTTCTTCATTATCATTTTATGATATTCCTATAGTCCATGTTTCATCTCTCTTTGAGCCATTTGTGATTATTCAGGCGTCAGAGCTGTCTCTTGGTATTTCCTGTAGTCAGTTGTCCAGTAAGAAGGTTCATCACAGAAGTAACTTCAAAATCACCGGGCGAGGTGGTTCAGTGGTAAAACACTCGACTCACATTCCAGCTTTTAGCGATTTCGTCAATCATAAATAACTAGTAATCTGGTTATTTCAAAAAGGGAAATGTCGCATTGTTTCCCACTTCTAATACAACAGAGATACAAATATTGATTCGCGAGATTTGAATATATAGTTGTACACGGTAGTCAATATATGGCAGCAAAATGGTAACCCAATTAATGAAGCCCAATGTTCAGTCGCGATATGCGACTAATAATAAAACCTCTATAAAAAGTTTAAATTCGTACCTTTCGAATATGAAATGCAGTAGTTTCTATGACAATGATTATTGTAAATTACGAATAAGTGGAGAAATTATAGCAGTACAAAAGGATATCCATGAAAATGAGACCGTGGAAGACTTAGAGTGACTTTGAAAAAAGCGTAGCCTGGATTATCATCAAAAGAGAGTTGGATGAAGCTCAATGGGAAGATAGGAAACTATGGAACCAGTCATTTAAAAGCAACCACCGAAAGTGAAGGAGTTCCTAAAGGAAAAGTACAGAATCAGAAGGTGTACTCAGTGAAACTATTTTTCGTATACCACAAATTCTGTTTGGATTTCTCAGAATTTAAACCCGGATATCCGATAGGGAAAGCCGACGCCCTATGTTTGCAGCAAACAGTACAACAGCCTA
The DNA here is from genome assembly GCF_040183065.1 of Periplaneta americana. Classification (NCBI taxonomy): domain Eukaryota; kingdom Metazoa; phylum Arthropoda; class Insecta; order Blattodea; family Blattidae; genus Periplaneta; species Periplaneta americana. Next base: position 134,452,828 of record NC_091117.1, on the reverse strand, counting down.
CGTTAAGAAGAAGTGTTAAATAAAGAACTACTTACGTAATTCTTTGGGATTGTAGAAAGGCTGTTTCCTTTCATATTCCGTCTAAACAAAATACAAATATCAATTTAACTGATAGGTACATAAACACATCATATGTATAGATACAGAATGAATAACCAATAGGATGATGCACTTTAAACTAACAGGATTTTGAAACGTGGGACGCCCACGAAGATGGGAGACAGAACGTGTCATCTGGTTCAACATTATATATATATATATATATATATATATATATATATATATATATATATATTGATTATTTCCATATTGCTTAGTGAGTTATTATTTTATGAATTGAAGTGTATTAATGCAGTATCATTGAATTAGATTTTCAGTATCAACCTAGAACAGCTCATATAAAATCATTGCTCATGGCTATATACTAATTGCGCTCCTGCTAGAGACCAATGTTAAAACCGGCAGCTTTATCTGTATCTGATGAAATACACACTTACCTTGAACCCAAAACTAAATAACAAATGAACGCAATATTTAACGGCTATTATAATTCACAATAAAGTCCTGTAAAACAGTAAAGCAAGACTGAAACATAATGGATAATAGCTATATAAGCGTATAGTGAGTATACAATAGTTGTATATTTCGAATTCGATTTTCACAATAATGCTGTTTCATGGTTTTTACAATATGTGCTACCAGTATACAATTTTATATTACTAAGTAATCTGTAACCAAGTTTAAGGAGGAAAGAAACTTGCCACTCTACCTCATTATTTCCTGGCTTAGTTGCCTTATGAGTGATACTTTATTGGTGTCACTTATGAGGTTCAGACCTGTCTTCGGACAGTTGACTAAACAACAATCAAGTATTTATTCTTCATCTTGAAGGCATAGCTAATCCTAATGGCGTGTTGTGATACCTTGCTATCTTTTATTTAATAGTTAAAATTATCTATTTACATTAGGTTTATGAATTACAATCGTAACCACTCTCTTATCTACGCACCTAGTTTGTGCCACCTTCATACATCTTATTGATCAGTCCATGATTTCCTCGTTCGTCCCATTTTTCTTTCTCTTATCGTTACGTATTTATACAGCATATAAACTTCTGTGTACGAGTATTATCTGCTGTTTGTAACGCAAGTTCTTTCCTTCATTCTCTGTATTTCATTTATTATACTATTTAGATTTAAAATATTCGGTGTTCTTCGAATATCGGAATTTCTTATACTATTCTTTAATACATGAACAGAATAATGGCTTATAAGAATTAGGCCTACATTAAATTTCAGAATTTTCTGTTTATTCCTTTTCCTTAAGTTTTCTAAGATGTCCAGTTTTTGTTGTCATGAAAGAATGGGAATCACTATTACTCTGCAAGAATTTAATAAAGTATTTTGCTATTCGTAGAAGTGAATTTGATTTGAGATTCTAAAAATAGTCGTTAGGCCTATAAGGACATGATTTTTTCGTCAGAATTCTAAATTTACATGTAGGCCTATACATATATTAAACAAATGTTGCAATTTAATTTAATGTCCAAAGAATCTCTACAATTATTTTCTAAGTAACTTGATGTGTACTGTTGTAATCTAACTATAGAACTTTGTAAATCGAGGACACACAGTAGCGTATATTCAACAGTGCTACATCTCGAAATGTATTGTAACGGAAGTGGATTGAATGCAGAGAATTCATGACATGAATTGACTTCTATTTTCAAAAGCGTAGACAGAAAACCACATTGCCGAGGCAACTTGCCCTTCAACTTGTCTGTCTTGCTTTACCTGGTCTGACATACGTGGATCTAGTAAGCCTTGCAAGTTCTCGTTTGTACACTTACACATTAAACCTGTAAACACATAACAATTGTATTTTTTTATCCGAAAGACGTATTTGATGGCCTCTAAGTTATTTACGAGATTTCATTGTATTAATAATATATTTTTATTGTTTTCGTACGTTCATTGAGTTTGAACATGCGTATAGCTTTCAAATATGAGGACCTATGATTTTGATACTTGTGGAATATATGAGGATATGCTCAATTTGTCCTTGATGAGGAAAATTAATCGTAATTGTAAGTAATACTGTGCTTTATTTATTTCATGTCATTAAAACAGAACATAAATATTTAAATCCCAAGTGTCAATATTGAATATATTTGCATTTATTGTAGTATATTACGCAACGAGCCTATAATGATAGTAATTGAGACGCGAGTATTTTATGAAACGAACGTAAGCGAGTTTCATAATTTTCATACGAGCATTTTAATTACCATTATAGGTAAGATGCATACTACTGCTTTTATTCGACCATAATTAAATGTCTAGGTTTTAAGTTTTTATAAATATCTTACCTTGTTACTTTAGTGATAATGAAATTGTGAACATGGGTGTATTTTCAGCGTGTTCTCGACTAGTGCAACAGATGGCACGAATGTAAGGGTCTTTTCAGCGTGTTCTCGAGTAGTGCAACAGATGGCAGGCGTGCATACCGTATTTATTGATTTTTTGCAAGGTTTGGTATGGAAATTTTAACCTCAAAGCAACACACATAATTCATTTTATTTTAAATACATGTTGTTGATTGTGCAGTTTGTGAAATTTATCTGGGGAATGGCTCCCAGTGGAAAGTTTGAAGTTGAGTTAAAGTTTATTTGAGTGATTCGATCAATGTCACTTTCAAAACTCGCGCCTGCCATTTTGGATCGATATCTCAAGGCTTGCGGGATATTGCGCATATGATATTAATCAATATCGCATATGCTTAGTTGGAAATCAATAATTGCAATAACATAATGAATAGCAGTACTTTAATGTAAGTCATTAAGATATAGTTACGTCACATATAATGAGCGTATTATAGTATGGTCGAGCAAAAATAATATAGTCTTCTTTTTTTTTCTGTTACAGCAAAAATGAAGTTACTATTGCCGCTAGTCGTGTGGATGTCGCTAACCACAACAAATGTAAGTATCTCCTATGTCAGCAGTATGAATAGTTCGTGGGATTGAGATAACATTACACTTGCTGGCATGGCTTTGAAATGTTTAATACGTATGTTGCCTTTTCAGTGTATGCCAAAGAATGGTTAGTTTTTACGTTATTTATGTCTCAATACAAACATTTGTAAGCCATTCCAACTTTAAAACAATTAAGTTGCAAGTGTCCGATTTAAAGCCAAGCTAATAAGTGCAATGACTATAAAATATTGTCTTAACATAGAAGAGCACAGGGGAAAAGCGTGATAAGTCTAAAATTATTGATTTTCTGTTTTAGATGTCATGTAATAGTTCATAGAGTGTAGATTTGTGTAGTTTAACTGTACAATATAACAAACTCATTAGTTCAAAGAAATTTGAAGAATGATAACCCAAAGACAATAGGCTGTAATAGGTCTTGAAACTTTTAACTTTCTCTCCTGTAAAAACAGTAAAATGTGACTTATTAGGTTTATCCCCCCATATTCTTCAATCATGTATTTACCAGATACGTGTTTTTAATCAGCGTTGTCCCACAAATACAATTTTCTTCATTTTATTAACTTTCATCTTCAGTCTTTTGTATGTAGTTATATATTAAATATGCCAGATATGAATAAATTGACATTGATATTTTTTATATCTAACACATTGCAATATTATGATTGAGAAGCTAAAACAATACAAAAATTTAATAATCGTAAAATGAAATCTTGAAATATTAGTATAGTATACATCCCTAAATTCGAAAAACATTTTAATTACATTTTAAATGTAATTTTAATATAAAGTTGCTCAAGTTGTAGCAGATCTGGCAACAACAGTGGACTGCAATTGAATCCTGTAGATTCAAAATCTCCTATGTCAACTTTCACAAATTAAAGAATTTTAACAGTAACTGGTGGAAAATATAGGGAATTTTCAACCTAACAGTGACTTTTAACAAACCTTTTGCTTCAAATTTAGTGGCGTTTTGAATTCAAACTATATAAATCATTAGAATTCATTTTAGCAAGCAATATGTGGGCATAACTCAATTCTGAACAAAATGGTCTTTAGAGGGTTTTGAATCTAGAGGATTCAATTAAGTTCTCGGCAGGAAATTGGAAGTTTATCTCTCTCTCATTGTAAATAATTTGTTTTGTGCATGCGTTGTATTTGTCTTAATCATTGGCACTGTGTTATGCTGACCACATTAACTAACACTTCAGCTACTTTTGTACGTGTAATGTTCTTTCATAATCCTCACAATATGTAAGATGAAAAGTGCAATAAGGTCCAATGAAAAATCACAACAATACAACCAAATATTGCTCGGAAGACTTTCACAAGAAGGAAGTATTGTTATGTTTTAAAGAAGTTTATATTTTGCATACCATCGCACGTCACCTTGATAGTCAGAGCGTCTGCTTTATTCCTCTCCAATTATATATATTTTCAACGCAAAATCACTTTTCTCATGCTATAGCACGACCTTGTTCGGTTTCCCCTTTTCTCACAACTTGTGAGTCACAGATAGACAGTAGGCAGCAGCTTTCAGTGTTGCATAATATCTCGGGTACATGCAGTAGCTATGACGTACTCGATACTGGTATTAACAGTGTTCACAAGTAATTTAACAGTAACGAGTAAAGTATATTCAGAAACTTGGTACATAGACTATTTCATTATAAAATTGAAATTCACTAAAATTATTTATTAATTCAGAAGTGCAGTTAATGCAATACTGATATGTTTAAAATGTACGCGCTGATATTTACAATTGTAATTTAAAATTTGATCGAAAACGTATAATTTTCATTACTTTCTCTCTTATTTAACTTAACTTAAATCTTAATTATTTTAAGAACTATATAGAGTGAGCAATAAAGGTTCTGAAGTTCATTAAGTATGATTTGAGACTTTCACTGTGTTCAGCATAGTACAAGATTTTTGGGTCCTTACACCGTGCAGCAGATACAACATTTCGGACTTACGTATCGGCCGTTACCAGGAGGTAGTCCAGTCCTGGTGAATAGCTCTTCGTATAATTTACTTATTCCATACCTTAACTGATGATGAAACTGAAATGTAATTTCGAAATGTTAGATGTTTACACATTTATGGCACGGTAAAAAAAAACTAGAAATTCTCGCACCAATTTAGAATTCATAACCGCCATTTTCAGCGTCTGCTTCTTCTCCAATCACTTTATATTTCTTATGAGAATTACTGATCACATATAGCGAGACACCTGTTCATGTAAATAGCATGACACAAGGCTACACTTTATGACAATGCAGAATTAGATGTGAATTTTAACAAGAAAATTATGGAAAATAATTAGCAAATGCTTGTGTTAGTTCCTAAGTTGATTTCAACTTTCATTAGTACAGTCCCTATTTAGCCAAACAAACAGTAATCATCATCATTATCCTTTTTCGTGATGACGAATTATAAATATAACGTATATTTAAACACTTAAAGTAATTATTGCAGTAACAGCATTTCATCGGACATGCAGATAATCCTGGATTGCGTAAGGTGCTGTTTTTAGGGCTCGGTGTTACTTAATAGAATTTATTATTTATTGCTTTTCTTTCTGTGAAAATAGATAAATTAAATTGAATTTTCTATGTAATGTTTATCGTGACTTACTTAACCCCGTTGTTTTATAGAAAATACACACATTTCAGTTTTTTGTGTTACCTGACACCGTAAGAAATTTTTATATAATATAAAGACAATTGGGTAGTATTACGTACAGTATTTAAGTATAGTTAAAACAACATGACTTTTACTAATGGGTAGCTGTCATTTCGTTAAAGGGTGAATACTTTCATTTTCTCTTACTTCCGCTATCCATCTTATCCTCCATAACACTGCAATCTCATTTAGAGGAATACTTGCATCAATGGTTAACTCATCTTTCAGTCGAAAGAACAGTCGGTTAGGTAATTCCAGTGAAAGACATACCTAGAAATTGAAGACTCGCTGGACTCTGATGTTATGTGTAGGTGACGTAATGGGGATTATGTTAACAGGTATGTCACACTTAGACCACATACATTCTAGGCAGCTGCGTAGCATATCCCATAATATTAAGCCGTTTATATTTTCCATATTTCAGTGGTAAATAGTTACAGAATTGAGTTTACGATGTCGTAAATAGGTCCACGTTTATAAATAAATTAGCCAAATCCAATAGTAGACTATGTAAGGGACTGTCTCTTGATAGAAAATTATAAAGAAAAACAAGACTCGTCACCACAAACACAATAATAATAATAATAATAATAATAATAATAATAATAATAATAATAATAATAATAAATAAAATCTTCATCGCGGCGATTCTTCACGAATTTTAGACTGTATGGTCCACTGCTACGAATAAATTAATTTTATGTCAAACGTTTCAGAGCTCGTTCTAGAGTCCTTTCCTAAGCTGGTTGATAGTTCAAAATGTGTAGTGGTAACTTGCACTGGCCTAATTCTTTAAAAATATTGTAACCATATAATTACGTTTATATTTATTAATTTTATCCATGACTGGTATCTAAACTGGTCTTTATTTCACTGTTCTACAACCTAAACAATGGCTTAATTCACTGCAGTGAGTTAAAAGTATTCAATTCACAGCAGTGAATTAATTTGTTTTAAATCGTTCTCTCCATGACAATCAACACATTAGCAACAATAATATCCATGCATTCAATAATTTATCCACGATTGTATCTTAAATAGTCCTTATTTCACCGTCCTTAGCGACCTAAACAATGGCTTCATTCACAGCAGTGAGTTAAAATTTTTTAAATCACTCTCAATATGTCAGCGAACACATTAGCACAATACAATCCATACATTCATACATTTATAACTATTCACAACAACACATAACAAAGAAAAGGCCTACAATTTAAAATTAAATTCAGATAGGTACCAGTAATGGATAAAATATTTTACAGCACACGAGAGTAAACAGATTTTATGCGCTCGTGTAAATTATCATCCTGGGCTTCGTCTCGTCCGCTAAACTTTACAGCAGCGGTCATCAGAATACTGCACTCTCGGGCTAGCGTCTCTTACTCGCGGACAAGGCACTGCCCTAGCGTGCATTCGTGGCTGCTGGCGGATATGCTGTCTCTCTATCCCTTGTGCACGACGTAGCACATTTCCTTACCCTCCATGCACTCTACTTATTTCAGCGAGTGTTGACCACTGCTTTACAGTCTCTCACAAAATCTAATTTTATTCTCTCATACTATAAATTACTATTATTATGGTGGGTTCTTGTAAAATGTTGGCATTTCTGTTCTGTTTAATCTAAGTTCTGCAGTATTCAATGTTATGTCTTTTCCAAAAATGCCAAATTTCACTACCTATATACCAGGTTATAACTGCCAAGCTATTGTATATTTAAACGTTGTACTTTTAATAAGATTAGATTGGGTTGAGATTTTAAGGTGTTTGCACTGTATCCTAGAATTAGAGGCTTCCAATGTTTCGGACCTACGTTTCGACTCCATATTCAGGGAAGACGATAAAAGATGGAACATATCTATTGGATCCGTTACCAAGAGTAATTCTTTTATTAAGAAGTTCAAATCAAGTGAAGAAGTGGAAATAGAAGTAAGATTACGTATGAAGAGTACACGGGAAAAATTACCAAAGTCACAATTCTCTTAAGGGTGACGTCATGATGTAATTCAGTATATTACTGAAAACTTTAGTGTTTCTTTTTATCAAAACTGATAAAGAAGAATTATTACCATGGATACAGTCATACTTTCCTTCTTTTTCATTAAGAACTGCAATAAATTTTGCAGTAATACCACAGTCTAGCATATACAGTCACGAATCTTGAGTTGTGAGGGTACTAGGAACAATAGACTGTGCAGGTACTATTTCGCATTGTCTGTGATGAGGCGATAGTAGCGATCCTAGTGGTTAGCAACTATCTATGGATGCATATTTACTACGTATTGAGCTTCGTGACTGTATATACTAGACTGTGGTAATACACTGAATTAGATTATGATATTACCCTTAAGAGAATTGTGACTTTCGTCGTTTTTCCCGTGTACTCCTCATGTGCTTCTCTGCATGTATAATAGATAACATGTCCTTAAGAAGTGATTAAGCACACAATAACCTTTTTTAAAGTTTTCGAAGTGCCACTGAATATAAACTTTGCTGAGTGGTCGATCGTGTGGCTGCATTCGAGGTGAGGCAGTCTGTACTCGGCTTGGCGACCGGTTGCTGCTGCTACGTTGGTTTCGTTGGAAATTGGGTCATACTTTAAAGTCAGATGAAGAGAACTGGTTCTTACATCCGATTGTGCTGTCTGGTTTCTGCTTGGGTGTGGCAGTGGCCCCTAAACTTAACGAGAACTGTAGTACTGCAACAAGCACCGTGGCCCAGCCCAGTTTGTTTTAAACCCTGCCCCGTTACTGTAGGTTGCTTGCTACATTGCCATAAGCGAATATGTGTGGAGGTGTTGGCATATGAATACATTTGAAAGTGAAGCTGGTCAAATTTGCTAAAGATATAATCTCAGATTTACCGGTCTACTTTGGTCAGGCCTTAGGAATATCTGTCTTCCTCCTCCAGTGATTGTTCGGGCTCCTTTTGGAGGAAAACAACACGTTAAGCGATAAGCATAGAATAACTGTAGTCAGGGTCGTCCAAGCTAAAAGGCTAAGAAAGTTTAAAAGCGATTTATATCACTGTAACTCCTTCATATTTTGTAATTTGTATTTAGATTCCAACGTACCATTAGCAGGACCGATAACATATCAGATTCTAACCCTTATAAAACCGTATATTATTACGATGTACCGAAGTACATATGATATTTCCGTGCAGAAATTCTGCGTCATCATATGATGAAGGATGAGTGGAACGGAGAAAAATTCTCTCCGGCACCGAGATTTGAACCCGGGTTTTCAGTCTACGTATTGACGCTCTATCCACTAAGCCACACCGGGATTCCCATCCTGATGTCGGATTGAATCCTCTCAGTTTAAGTTCCACCTCTTGGGTTCCTCTTCACATGTGTGGACGTTGTGCCACTGTCATACATCTATGACGCGTACTGCTTCAAGGTACACTCCACCGCAAGAGCGGCGCCACTGTCTCTGTTGTTACGCACGCTATATGAAAACGGAAGTTACTTTATGAATAGCCTTCCTATCTTAAATTTCCCTATAAAATTCTTGAATTAATTCTCTCTCCCGTTTTATCGGTTTTCCGCCGTTATTTCTTCTATGACGAATATAATACGGGTTTCTGTGCCTTGCAAATTATTTCGTTTAATGTTTAGATTCTCCACACTAAAATATTTCTGTTCGTCTTTACATTTTTCATGTCGAAGTGTTACTGGAAAAAAAAAAAAAAAAAAAAAAAAAAAAAAAAAAAAAAAAAAAAAAAAAAAAAATTTCTTCTGATTCATTTTCCCTCTTGTTGGAATCCACATCTCTGAATGACAGTAGTTTTATAAAACTTTATTTTTGTTTGAATCTGTATGTTATTATTTATATTTATTTTAATATTTTAATGCGAATATTAAAATTTGTTCATTTTCGTATGTAGCTGCGATTGTCACACTAACATTACTTATCCAACTTTCATTATTTACTTTCATGTTGTTTTATGGTCTAGATATTAATGTAATAACTATGTAAGGAATTGTATTCAATTAGAATTAGAGTCTGGCTGGGCGGAAGAGAAGGCCTACTGTTCTTAGCTCTGCCAGATTAAGTAAATACATTATTATTATTATTATTATTATTATTATTATTATTATTATTAAAATAATTAAAAATAATTCTCGAAATAACAAAAGCGAAACATGTCTTAAAATATAATTTTACTTTCTTTAAATTTGAACAGAAAAAGAGCCACATCAACAAACTGTGTACCCTATGAATGTCAAAAACAACACTACGTAGCAGAATCAGTCACAGCTCACTCAGCTGACAAATTCCCACCAAAGAAGATTGGGTTTGATCTCAGTTCTGAAAGATTTGTGGTATGAAATGTGGTTTTGGGTTACGATTTCTCAGAGTATTTCGGTTTTCCTTACCTTTGTCATTCTTTCATTATTCCACTTATGTCTTATTAATACCTTCCCGTCTGTGAATAGCCCATATACCTACATAATGTTAAAGATAGGAAGTACATCTCACTTGACGATATGTGCCAGAGGAAGAACAAATTGTTTGTATGCAACTGAAGTCTGATTAGTGTAATATGTAGTAATCGGCGATGTATGCAATGGAGGGGGAAAGGAACTGGCTACCCAAACCCCATTATCTCCTGGCTTAGTTGCCTCATAAGTGATTCCTTATTAGTATCACTTGTGAGGTTCAGACCTGTCTTCGGATAGTTGACTAAACAGCAACAACAAAGACAGGTATTAAGTAGAAAATAGAAGTTCTTTGCTGTGGCTAAATGCTAATACAACCAGAGAACCCTGGTTTAGTTTTCGTTAAAGAAACTAAAGTGTACTGTATATTTCTTCCATAATAACCAGAGAGTCATTCTACTTGTGAATGCGAGTATATGGGGTTACTAAAGCTTAGCAGTCATTTACTTCAGTAAATACTAGTAATAATAATAATAATAATAATAATAATAATAATAATAATAATAATAATCATAATCATAATCATAATCATAATAATAATAATAATATTATTATTATTATTATTATTATTATTATTAATATTATAAAGATAATAGTAATGCTTGTGAAGTACGTACGTAATCTTAAATTTCCTGCATATTAATTTCTACCGTTGAAATAATAGCAAATCTGAAGTGTTGTTTCACTTTTTAAGTTATTAATGTAAATAAGATTATTCATTTCGTAAACTGTATAGAGATCAAATGTCAAACGGTATGACGACTTTCTTCCATTCTCTTCTGTCACATTAACGAGATCTTGTTCCTGGCTCCAGTATTTTCTTTGCCTCGAATTATGTTCAGTGACATTGTAATCACTTGGAATACATAAACAATTCGCATGGGCGTAGTTTTGACAATGTCAAGTCGTAGGACGAAGTAAAGCGATAACTCCGCCTCTGGAACTCGACAATCAAGTAGTTCCTTCAGTGAGAGTGAAATAAATTATGTGCAGGAAAGCAATCTTACTTCATGAAAGATTCTAAAATTTACCACTTAAATGTAGGATACATTTCTTTTGTAGCTTATCAGAGCGTTATGTATAAAATATGAATTTTCTCTTATTTTTAAATAATTACAATGTGTTTATTATGGCTTAAGAATCATTTCAATATACTATCTTAAAATCACTGAACTTCCTTTGACTCATGTGACTTCGCAGACAAATACAAATTTATATTATTGTACTTGTTCGGTCAATAAAAGCTTGATATCTAAGAATTTTTTGGTGATTGGGTTATGAAAAAATTGCTTTCCTTCTGAGATTTAATTTCTCCGACTCTTCGGAAATACATTTTCCTTCTTCAATAGAGTCTCAAGTTAAACGTGAAAGTCTGAATTTGCTTGTGGTTATCTAGCATGAGGAACCCAATATAGTAGTCCAGTGGTCGGCAAAGATTACGTCTTATAAAATGCAACCCGTAATACATAGCAAAGGGGAAGGTAGGAGGGGAGGATACCCAAATTGCTTAACATTGAATGAACAAGTGATGGCTAAGAGGAGGGAGATCATGCCTTACCCCTTCGCCCTCCTTGTGTATTAAGGGGTTGACTCGCGAGCCAAGAAATGACGACCATTATAGTAAGCGATCCCAAGATGTAAACTGTAAGTAGTTACGAAACGTCGATAAATTAAATATCAACTGACGGTTGCAAAAACAAACTTTTTTCAAAACTGAGTCATCGTGAAAGTCTGGAATTCCATATCGTCTATATTACCTTTCTAACTCATAAGAAACATTACTGTTTATGAGTTATTTGGCTCTTAATTTAAACTTACAATAAATACTCTTCAGGAATATGTATTTTATATCCTTGCATCCCTCCCATTAAAAATAAAACGTGCACGTTAGAGTAATTATTACTTTTAAGAGAAGGAGAAGGAAATATTTCTTCTTTTTGCCATAAATTTATTGCTAATAATTATGAACTCTACCATGCCCCATTATCATGAAAGCTTTCAGTCATAATAAAATAATATGATATAATACTGTAAAAATTCGAAGTTTTTATGAATATTAGTTAATTTATTTGCTTACAAAAAGTCAAAACTGCACGTTCCTATCTTGTTAATACCTTCAGGCACAATCACTACTGTAATTTCTCTCTTACCAATTAACGCATTTCCTTTCAAGTAAAATCCTAGTTATATAAACCACACGTGCTCTTCCTGTTGCTCGTAATGCAGTTCTACGTCGTGTGGCAAACGTACACTACTTGTTACCTTCAAGCATATTTGTATTTAAATAGAACCTTCCATATGCATAGTGCTAAAGAACCTTACAACTGTGAAACTATAATAAACGCAACTAAAACAACTTGCAACATGAACTAAAATAACTTGTAACTTAATATAGTGAAATCGCAGTACTCACTTTTACATATCGATGACCCAGAACCAGACTATTTCAAGTCCATTTTACTATTTTTTTTTCCGGAGAACTATTTTAAACTCCTGATATTCAAAGCGTCATGAAACAATTTAGAATAGCTTCATAGCAACCTTATGGAGGGAATCTTTACAATTTTGTTCGATTCATATATGCAGACAAGAACTGGGACACAATGAAACACAGATTTCTTTCTTATAAAAAGTTGGACTTAGAACAATCTGGTTCTCAACCATCGATGTGAAGCTAAAAGAACTTGCAGCTTAATAGAGTGCAACTATAGTATTCATTTTTATTTTATTAGGTTATTTTACGACGCTTTATCAACATCTTAGGTTATTTAGCGTCTGAATGAGATGAAGGTGATAATGCCGGTGAAATGAATCTGGGATCCAACACTGAAAGTTATCCAGCATTTACAGTATTTATATTGGGTTGAGGGAAAACCCCAGAAAACCTCAACCAGGTAACTTGCTCAGATCGGGAATCGAACCCGGGTCACCTGGTTTCGCGGCCAGACGCACTAACCGTTACTCCACAGGTGTGGACTATAGTATTCATCTTTACATACGAAGGTAATATAACTTGCAACATTATAGCGTAAAAGTGTAATTAATAATTGTCTTTATATAAAAACCAATCCCTCTTACACACAAAGTTAAATACTTTGAAACGTAGTGTGGAAAAAGAATGAGATGATTCCATGCAAAAGAAAATACCTATCAAAATAATAATATGAAACTCCATTTAATAATTAATTTCACCATAACACAAAAAGTGGTCGTGTGAATCTAAATACCCACTAATAATCATTATCCTATTAATATGTTAATGATGTCGAGTTTTTACATACTAAACTTGTTATTTTTCCGAGAAAGTAGCTTTAGAAAATCATCAGATGCATTCGAAAATTTTAAACAGCACATAATATATCAGTAATTAAATAAGCTAGACCTAGGCCTATCTGCATAATGTATAACGAATCATATTTTAAATCATTACCGATCAATGATTTTCATTTATTTCAGAATATAATATCTAAAACAAACTATTATAATTAAGAGAGTGTAAAGATACAAAAATCAGACGAGATATCCATAACGATCTTCGTAAAATCAATTTCTTAATGGTACATAAGGAAAGATAATTTGTTTATTACTAGTACCTCACCACAGCATTGTTTGAAAGATCTGTCTTCACCTAAATATTTTGTAGGGAATATTATTTTAGCAGGCACTTACGATTATTTCACAAAATTTATAGCATTACTTTTCATAAACAACATCTAACGACTTGAAACTGGCATTTGAAGGTTTCAGAGCCATAGTGGGCCAAGCGCCATATATTAAAAACGAAGAAAATAAGGGCTAAAGTTAAGTGATTACCATAATTTAATAGTAAGTAATATAAAGTATGCACATTAAAACTAAATGATATGTCAATCTTCATTAAACTATGGTATTCAGTTAACTTTAAACCTTGTTTTCTCCGTTTTTAATAAATGGCGCTTGGCCCACTATGACTGTGAATCCTTCATTTATTCTATGATAACTTCATTCTCAGATATGAAGATTTTCAGACAACTTTTTCTTCTTGCTATTTAGTATTGGGTCCTGCATGTATGGGACGAAAATGAAAGTACACATATTCCTATGACTACAAGGTAGGCTATCCCAACTATTTGAGTACATGAGTGTGTGGTGTAAATAAGTCTTCACTCCCACTGCTATCACGAAATGCATTTAAACCCGACCTCTTACGTCATCATGCTGACACCTCAAAGGAAAGAGGAGTGTCACTGTTGTAGCTAAACACACGTCATATTAGGAGTTTTTTCACCATGGAGGTACAGTTTCCGAGAACGTTATTTTGTTATGTATGTCATTAAAATTCACAGTTCTTCATATTCTCAGTAGAGATGCAGATTTATCACAATATGTCGAGTATAAACAATAGAAATTATGCTTTGAGTGAGATATAAGTAATCGCCTCGCCATTCTTTTGTTACTATGAAAACTGTAAATAGACAAGGAAGTATTCTCATTGTACAAACAATGGCAAATTTAATTAGCACACAGAGTTGTGAAAATAAACATATGAAAACGGGCTAATGCAAAGAAAAGGTGTGGAGATTGTATTGAAGACAGCTTCACCGACTTGGGAAAACTGCTTCAGCTAAAATATATTAGTACAAATTAAAGCTGACTAGATTTCACTGTTTTACAAGAAAATATAACTATTCGGATACGAACTGTAGGTTAAGTACAGTTCTGTAAATAATTTAAGTTCCATATAAGAAAATATATCGTTTAAAATATATTATGTTTGATTACTTAGACCAGGGACATTTCCTTGAGGGTGAAGGCGGCGGGCATGTAAGACTGACAACCCTACTGCCATTACATTCTGATTATCTGAAAAGGTGGATGTCTTAACCTCTCGTCACCCTCAGGGCCGATTTGGCCCGTCATGGGGTCGACTTTACCTTTTTATTACTTATGATATAACACAGTTTTTTATTCATAAGAAATTAATCAGTGTTATTTAGCCTAACAATGAAACGGACGAGCTTGAAGAATCGTCGGGTCGAATGGGCTAGGCGTAATTTTAGGGTTATTTGGGGTTTCATCTGGAGTGTAAGGTACTTTATTGCATTTTCCATGGTTTGCTTCTATCTCTTCAGAGAAATGGTTCATTGATTGGTTGGTTGGTTTCCAACATCGAGCACTTAACAAATAAGCCAGTGTTTCTTTTGGTTAAAAATATGGTAATAGTAATAATAATAATAATAATAATAATAATAATAATAATAATAATAATAATAATAATAATAATAATAATAATAATAATATGTACATCTCAGGTTTGGACGTCATGACTCGTTTCGATACTCGAGTGTTTTCCATATCTTAAAATTGGTCTCACTGTCTTATACCCTTACGACTTTTCTCCTTTTGTTCTTAGACTTACCAAACTTAATTCAACATCATCGATTCTGCGTACTTATTCTTTCAAGTGGAATCTTTATAGTTACATTTTAAATCATATTTTCTTATGGTATGCTTCAATTAACTTCAACTCTAATTTTATCTGCTCGTGCGAAAGCCGAGAATAGCTTAATAAATTAATAATAATATTAATAATAGTAATAATAATTATAGTAATAGTAATAATAATGTTAGTAATAATAATACACTATCTACCAAAAAGTAATTGGGCACTGCTTTTTGCCCCTTTAGAACCTCGTGGTACCACCTCTTGTTGCTATAACAGCAGCCACCCTATCAGGCATGCTCTCCACTAGTTTGTGTAGGATATCCACTGGAATGCGTCGCCATTCCTCTTGCAACATGACACTCAGTTGGACAAGAGAAGTTGGCCACATCTCCCGAGACCTCAACCGCTGGTCCAATTCGTCCCAAAGATGCTCAATGGGATTGAGATCAGGACTCTGTGCAGGCCAGTCCAACCAGTGAACATTATTGTCTGCATACCATTGCATAGTAGCAGCCGAAACATGAGGCCAACTTTCATTGTCCAACTGAGTGCCATGTTGCAAAAGGAATGGCGACGCATTCCAGTGGATATCCTACACAAACTAGTGGAGAGCATGCCTGAGAGGGTGGCTGCTGTTATAGCAACAAGAGGTGGTACCACGAGGTTCTAAGGGGGCAAAAACAGTGCCCAATTACTTTTTGATAGATAGTGTACTAATAACGATGTAATTTAAATGTCCTTTGAATAAGTACTAGATAAAAATAATAGAATAATCTAGATCCTTATATCTTCCAAAGAGTAAACACTAGATGCGATACCCCTTGATTACGTGACACGGCAGAATATGATCGCTTGAGACAACACAGTAAAATAGAATATGACAATAAGTTTGCATTCACTTTATGGGAATCGAACCTCGGTCAGTCATATTGTCTAGACATTATCAAATTTTCTTATGAGAAGTAATAAAGTTGTGTGAAATGAACATAAATATATTACTGTAATAGTTTGTATTTATGAACATTGAGTTCATGCGGCTGTCCAAATAAAATTAATATATTTTTTGTAATATTACTAACCAAATTCTTTACCTTCCAGAGGCATGACTTCATTATTTTATGTTGTTCTGTTGGTCCTGAGATCGAAAACCTGATTACGATCATTCAGACTATTAAATAATATTTGTTGTTAGTTTTTATGTACCATTGCATAACTTTAGTTTGAAATATATATATATATATATATATATATATATATATATATATATATATATATATATATAAATTATGAATCCAGAATTGAATTAAACTTTCACTTGAACGATGTGTTCAATGAAACCGTCCAGTTCTTAGGCGGTTCCAGGATATCTTTTGACAACGAGTCGACTTTGCTATTGTAATGTTTGATTATATGGCTCATAGCACATTCGCAATTGACCGAATGTCCCGTAATATTCGCCATGAACACTGCAAGGTTGCACCAAGGTCTGACGATCTGCGCCAGCAATCTGATTAATCGATAAGCGTCAAATGTAAACGAAATTATTATGAAATAACACGGTATGTTTTTGTTAAAAGATATGTCTGATAAGAAAGGAGCTTTAACGAACATTAATCATATTCGAGACAGTTCATCATATTGGATGAGAAGTGGAAGGCCTTCATCATCATACACCTACTTTCCCACCTACAAACTTCGTTTTGGCTCGCATACAATTAATACTGTGTTACATTATAGTAAATGTGTAAATAGTAAATACTTTTAGAATATTTGCTGTCTAAAGCGATTACTGCACAAACATTTCTTTTGCTGTAAATAATTTTCATGTTAACAAACTTCTCGTTAATGTCATGACACAAAGATATGTAATTTCATTTTAAATTTATATTTTATTAACAGTGGTCCTCGGGCTTTCTAATATTGCTTGCTTTTGTATTTTCTTCTGTACTTCTTTTCCGGCTACGGATTACACTCAAAGTCTATTCCAACATCCTCCAGATACGATTTCATATGATTATGAAGATAGCGAGTAGTACATTATTTTTCGGTGTTTTAATGGTTACCATGATTTAAATTCCTGTAGAAAACGATGGACTTGTAAGAGATGACTCCTCTGAAAATCATGAAAATTTTCCAAAAATATTTATTGGCTATTTCATTTCTTTATAATTTATGTTTTAATATCCCAGATGGATTTAGCTCAATTATGATTACAAATATGTTTATTTTTTAAATTAAGACTGTAAGGTAACATTTAAAGAGCTGTCAAATTATTTTTTCATCAAATAATTCTTCCTTTTTTTTTTTTTTTTTTTACAAATTTCTGATTACAAATCTAGTAATGTTTTGTTCTAAAGTTGAAGTTACTAGATAAATGCTACGGAGAAGAATTTTGATAGGTATGTGTTACAAAATATTTATTTTACTTTCAAATACATTTTTCCGTTAGTTTATTTTTCTTGATTTAACACCAACTTTTTTATGCCAAATATTAATCAGTCCGGATTAAATTTTTACTGAAAGTATTTATGAGATAGCTACATGTTTCTATGCATTTATCTTATAAGAATTTCTGCTAGTTTATTTTATTAATATTTTTTCATGAATTATAGAAAAAACAACATTTTCAACACTTCAAAAAATTGTTCAAAGTGAACAAATGAGATATTTCATAAAATGAATACATAGAAATGTTCCTCTATGTCTTGTGAATGTAACAAAAAAAGGAAGCTTAAAATTGAGATCTTCTACTAAAAACTTGGGTTTGAAAATATCTCTCTATAAAAAGGTAAAAAGAATATATAACAAATCAAAAGCCAAACACATTTGGGATTTCAAAATTTGGTTGAAAAAAAATATTAGGGAAAAAGGTATCCTTTTTATTAGAGTGTCCCCTTAAGGGGCGAAGAAAATTCAGTACGGATTTTTTTTTTCCAAAATATTAAACCTGGGATTTCGATGTGGTGGATTTGCGATCCAGTCAAATTTACCGACTTTTCCACTTTCCTCAAAGATGTACGCTTTGTAGACAAATTCTCTTCGGACTAAAAATAATAATCGTAATTGGACTTCAAAATTTCGTTGCATTTAAGAAACCTGAAAAAGAGGTCACCATTCCGAATAATTTAAACTTTTGTGACAGGAGCATTTTTAACTTATAAAGTGTATTAATAGCATTCATTAACGAAAATAAATATGTTCTGTAGTTCTTATTGTAAATTAAGTCTCATAATAATTTTTGTAGACTTCTTGAATTTTGATGAAAAAGCCTACAATTGAGAGACTAATGGATAGTAATGTGTATCTTACACAATTAACATCAAGTTTGTCTTTATACACAAATTACTTCTGTGGAATGGACTCCTTACTGAACTTAAAATGACTGCAATTAAGACACATGCGTTTGAAGCGCTACTCCAGATTGTTTATCTCTGATTCTTGTCGCTCATCAAAGTGTTCGTCAGTTTGAGTAGCACAATTAGAGCGGAACTCAACCACACACCTCTATTCAGAAGCTTTTTTTACTCATTATCAATGATTTCAGCTAATTAAGAACAACCCGGCTGGTCGTTAACGAAACCAAAATATCTACAAGAGTTGTTTGTTAAAAAAAAGTCTGACTTAGTTTTGAATCGTATCTTGTTGAGAAGGAATTTTAAAGACTTTCTCGTTACTCTAAACGTAACGGGATGTGTGGCTGCGAACGATCATAGCGGCCGGTAATACTCCTTTGTGACTTCCTAAGAATGCGGGACATCTCTTCATTTAATGGGCTTTGTCATCAATACAGAAATAACTGGGTTAGTATTCTCTGACTCAGTAACAAGTTTTCAATTTAAAAATTCTATCGTCGGAATCACACCATGAAAATATCATTGTTGTTGCTAATATAAATATTATCAATTTACAGTTAAATTTGAAAGTCATATTTGGTTTCAGATAAGTTGGGATTATAATAGAAATGGTTATACAGGGTGTTAAAAAGTATCCAATATTTTAGGAGGTGATAGTATGCATCAAAACAAGAAAAAAAGTCTAATAAACATGGGTCCTACAACACATACTTTCTGAGATCTGAACACTTGTCCATAGGAGGTGCTCAGTGTGACGTCCATTTAAGGCAATGCATTTTTCTGTCGTACAATACAGCAGACTACCAGATAATCATACCGTAGTTAACACCCCTGGCATGGAATACTGATACGTCACAAGGAATACTGAAAAGAAAAGTTTGGTTGCGGATATGAGCGGGGTTCAGCAGAGATGGTGTTGTGAATTTTCGTAATCAGCATGTGTGAGCTGATGAAAATTCCCATGCACTTGAAGAATCAAGGTATCAGCACCGATTCTCAATCAACGTATGGGCAGGTGTTCTTGGCGATAGGTTAAGGGCCATACGTGCTACCACAGAGATTAACTGGGGCTCGTTATCAGGACTTTCTTATTAACGTATTGCCTACCTTGCTGGAGAATGAGCTATGTCAGCAAAGACTACAGATGTGGTTCATGCATCATGGCACATCAGCACATTTTTCCGCTATGAGCGTGAACACCTGACGCTGACATTTCTGGACCGCTGTATTGATTGGGGAGGCCCCACACCTTGGCCTGCTCGTTCCTCAAATCTAAATCCCATAGACTTTTGGTTATCAAGAACAACCAGGTCAATTTCAAAGAGTGCGTGATTCCTTACGCCAAAGGGCAGAGAACTGCATTGCCATGAATGGACGTCACATTGAGCACCTATGAACAAGTGTTCAGATCTCAGAAAGTATGTGTTGTAGGACCCATGTTTATTAGACATTATTTTCTTGTTTTGATGCATACTAGTACCTCCTAAAATATTGGATACTTTTTTTAACACTCTGTATAGTTTCAGTCAGCACCTTATCAAAGTATATAAGTACAGAATAAAATTTTCTGTCACATCACATTAAAATTATATTTCCATGAATATTTTTAACTTATATAAAGTCATCTTCAAGTGGTAGACAATAAAAAACAACAGAATGGAATACAGATGATATACATTAGGTGAACACTTATATGCATTACGAAATTAAACCTGTATACTCATTATAAGAGAATGTAAGTGTGGCTCTAAGTCACAACAGCATGCCATATATAACAATTAATAATAAGTTGAAATAGCCTTGTAATATGAAGACCACACTTCGATTAATTCTATAATGTTTTCAGTCACTGTAAAAATATCTGAAATTAACCAAAAATATCTTTGTTTATAATGTAATTTGGAAAAGAGAAAAGCATGAATAGTGCTTTATATTAATACTTACAATACGTAAAAGAGAGATGTATCCGAATGTTGATGCCATCTCATCGCTGCGTTACAGTTGATGTGACTGATCATGTGTTCCTTATAAGATAAGTGTGGTCTTCATATTACAAGACGATGGACGATGAGGTATAGCTTTTCAAATCAAGATTTCAGGTATAACACGTCACTGTTCGTTAACAGAAAACCATAATTTAAGTCACACGGAGTTAGTGTGCACTCGAAGTTGGTTGCTTGGCGGTTGTCAGCCCACTTTGAGATCTGTGGATACAGAGGGAAAAATTGGATCGGTGTCGGGTAGAGTTCCCGGGTAGAGCGTTGGTACGTTAAACCAAAGGTCTCGGGTTCGATGCCCGGCTCCGGGACAATTTTTCCCTCGAAATTATTCAGGTATAGCTTTCTCTCTAAAGTTTTGGGATTTCCTTAGGTACCTCCTTCCTGAAGGATAATATTTCTTAACCACTTTCAGCAGCTTGTTCAGAAGTTCTTTTACAGGAATATCCCATTCACATCATCATACTTTCATCCATTTGGAAATATCTTACATACAGATTTCTTTTCGTGTCCTGTAATTTTTTTACTTTATCACGTAATGTTTACGGTGAATTTGGCGTATAATACTGATATAAGATGTTATGTGAAATTTCAACAAAAAAATAAATTATAAAAAATACCGCCACCGGTAGGGAAGTTTTTAAAACACAATATAGGCTAAATTTAAATACGTAAGAAAAGTCTTAAAACATGTAACGAAATTTTGTCTTCATAATTTCTTCATTTGCTAATTGGCAATGCAAAGTTGCCAAAAGAATAGTGATAATAAAATATAGTTCTCGCTCCGGGAAATTATCCGCAGCAGATGAACAAGACGATCCAACGAACGAGGTTCAAGATCGAGAATATAATATTAACTTCGCTGAAAAGAATGGGAACTTTTACCTTTAAATTTAAGACAGTTATAAGCACATAAAATTGTTCCTTTGTGCTTGCAAAGGCTAATTAAAAATGGCATTACGTGCGTCTCGCAGCCACGCATAGCTACGTGAGATAGAATGCAAAATTGATGTTGAAGTATACCTACAATATGGAAATAACGGTGCATTTAACCGTTTAGACAGAGATGGAAAAATACAGTTTGTGGAGCAATGTAAATATTACAAGCTTTTGTTTCACACTTTATGGAATAAAATTTCTCTGGAAAAAGTTTTACAACTTCCTTTGTTTAGAATTAACGGGATGCTCTTCAAAAGCTCACAAATGTAGTAAACATTCAAAGTTAAGTCTTTGTTGTGACTGTTAACAGCGAGATTTTGAAAGATTGTCCGAAAAGTGACAGCTGTTGAGAATTTGCGTAACTCGCTCCATATTTTTCTCATCATTCTTTGTCATCATCGTCCACGTCTGGTGTTTACATTAACAAGGCAGTTCGTTGCATTACTTGGAGACTCTTTCCCAGTCACTACCCGTTATACTCGTCTTTGTGTGAAGACTGTATCATCTTGCACACGTTCTGCTCCTCCCTACGAGTTCAACCAACTTGGTCGCGTTACTGTTCACATTTCCGTTTTCAACACCTTAAAGTGTACTTCCTGCTTAAAATTTGTTGTCGTAACTTTTCAAAAACTTCGAAATTGTTTATTATTTAGGCCTACTTATTGTCAGTCGCTGAAAGTTACCAACGGTAACCAAACAGCACATTAATCGTCTTACCGTTTTACTTGTTAGAATATTAGTTTATTGGTTGCTATCACACCCACAAACAATATTTTATGAAAACTTTAGCATATGAAAAGCCTAATGAAGTATCAAAAACCTAAGCCAATTAGTTTCCAAATTAAATGTGTAATTGCAGTTTCTACAACTTTAATTTTATTAGTTAAAATAATTATTTTGATATAATTTTAATGTGAATCTTTTGATAGAATTTTAATGTGAAGATTGTGTGAATAACAAATTGGTATTACTTTTGCAACCTTTGCAGAAAGTGACTTGTCACTTCTTTTATATAGCACCAGCAATTCGTTAGATAATTACTTCACTTTCTAATATAGTTTATGTGTCATAAAATATCCGTTTCTCAACAATATCTGTTTCTTTGTATTTATTACAGTATTTCAGATTGAACAACGTCTAAGAAAAATATTTTCTTTTTCTTGTTCATACAAAATTCAATAGATATAAAATCTAGAGTTTCAATTATTATTATTACTATTATTATTATTATTATTATTATTATTATTATTATTATTATTATTATTATTATTATTATGACCATCATCATCATCAGTAGCAGTACCAGTATGATAATCATTAATTCTGTTGCAAACTCTGTGATGATAGAATATTTGAAAATTTTGTGTATATGTACACATAATAGTTAAAGAAATTAATATTTTATATGTACACATAATAGTTAAAGAAATTAATATTTTCAAATACACAAGCATACAAGACTTTGTGAAAATGGAACCACCAATATGCTAAGTTTCTAGTAAAAATAGTTTTATGGATTTTGCAAGTATGTAAAAAAACTCATAAATGTGATCATTTATCAGTTCGTCTTTCCAATGCTTAGTACTGTACATGCACCTCAACTCAAGATATACACCGTGTCCCGCTTAGAGGGATCGAGAAATAAGTGATAATTTCAAGTGTAAATAATGGTTTAATAACATACCTTTTTACATAACTTGATGTAAAAACTCTCAGAGTTTCGGAGAAAGCTCAATGCAACTCGATGTGTGCGCCTTGAGTTGCTCTGCAGACATCTAAACGGTATTCAACATCCCGCCAATTGTTATGAAGCATTTGTGGAGTCACTAGCGAAGCTGCATTTGTGATGCGTTGCCTCAATTCCTCCAAATTGATAGCTCTTCCTCTTCGGGACACAGTATTCCTCACAAAGCCTCAGAAAAAAAGTCTAAGGGGGTTCAGATAGGGTGACCTGGTTGGCCAGGCAATGGGTCCTCGTCTTCCAATCTACTTATCCATGTACGAAGAACACGGTGTTGTACTCGCGTAACAGATTTTTCTTCTGCTAGCCATAGCACACTCTGAACTTTCTGTTGTGGTGTCCACGTGTTAACCATGGCGTCCTACAAAATGGCGCCAGACTTGTTTTAGCAACAAACAAACGAAAGTTACGCATGCAGCTGTTTTCAAATTTTGTTGCGTAAACTTGGACAGTTTCTCTATCTTGTCGGATGTAAATCTCAACGATATCTTTATCTAGTTTTAATTGGTGACCATTTATTTCTCGATCCCTCTAAGCGGGATACGATGTGTACACACATAGTAAAACCAACCAAATTCAGGTTTTATCGTCGGACGTTGAGCAAGAAGTGTGGTAAATTTGAAAGCGCTCAGCTGTCAGGTTGGACGACGCGGCATATAAAAACACGCGCGACTACTGGGCAAGTTCTTACAAGATTGAGATGCTGAACGCACACGCTTCCTCTGCCGATAGGACTGATACACTTTAATCCCTGAAGCTAAATAGGTGGACAGCCACGTAATTGATACGTAAGGGAGGCTGAATTAATATCAAGATAAGACTTTCACGTTTCCATTCCGTATTGCACTTGACTACCTGAAATTTATTGCTGTAACTTTCATTAGAACGGTGTTTACTGATCCGTGACTCATTTCCTTCCAGTTCCATTTTAGAGGTCTTACAGCAATTTTCTACTGTTGATAAATAATATTTATATAACAAGCATATGTTGTTGGGTCATTCAGTTTTACGAAATGATGCAATTCAAAAAAAGTCTTGTTAGTATTCTCCCTCTGTGATTCAAGTTATGGAGTATCGTATTACAAATTCAATAGATTCACAGTCAAAAACGAGTGAACGAACATGTATTCTTTGTCTTCTGTATATCTTGCTTTGTCTAAAGCCTAAGGGGCGGTCTTGCTTCATGCTATCCATATGTCGATTTCTTCTACATTTGAATAACACAGGGTTGCCATGTTTTGGCGCTTTACATGACGAAGGGTCTTTTTGAATTACATTTTCATGCTCTCTGCAAAAATGAAATCCGTTTTCGTCACTCATAATTTTTATGTAATTCAAGTGCGCAATAGGCCTATTTAAATTTAGCGCGTAATCTTATACTGTAATCGATATAATTTATCGTAAAGTGATTGAACACGATCGACTGTGAAACAATCGATATTTATCGAGTTGTCTAGAAGTAGACAGAAGCACTACAGTCATATGATGATAATTTTGAAGTGAAATTTATGTGTAAAAGTTAATGACCCATGAAGAACGACGGGCTTTGACAGGATGTAATAATAATAATATTAATAATAATAATAATAATAATAATAATAATAATAATAATAATAATAATAATATATTTTATTTTACCAGGCAGAGTTAAGGCCTTAAGGTCTTCTTAGAATTTAAGAATGTGGTTAAAATTGGGGAATAGGAAACACCAAGATTTCAAAAACATTCTAGAAAATATGTTGGTAGCTATGAAAAATTTAGAATGCAATAGGAGCATTAAAATCTATTTCCTTCATAACCATGATTGTCTTGGAAATTATAGCGAAGAACACGGAGAAAGGGTTCATCAAGACTTGAAAGAAATAGAAAAGCAAGGCAGGTGGGATGAAGTGATGATGGCTGACTGTTGTTGGTCTATAAAAAGAGACAATGTGGAGCTGTAATATAGAAGACAATCTCGAAGACAGAACTGCCAGATGAAGAGGAAGCGGTATTGAAAAATGAAGTGTCTGCATGAGACTTGGACTGAGTTGAACCTAAATTGTGAATAGGAACAAGATAGCGCTGTTTCATTTTGTTTACTGTATAGACATTTTCATAGATTACTTGATTTATGTATTTAAATGTGTTAATATTGCATGAATGGAGCTATAAATACGGCAATTCTTCAAATAATTATAAAAAAAATGTTCCATGCGTGATAGGCAAAATCTGACTTCAAATCCTTCAACAGAAGCTAACAACTAACAAAATCAATCTTAAACATTGAAAGCTTTGAAACAAAATTTAATTTCGCAACCTTGTGTAATTAAGAATGTGACCAAACATAGTCTGCAATAAAAGTCTCATTAGCTAGCAAAGTTCAATAGTTATTATAATAAAGGGAAATAAAAATAATAATGATAGTAATAATAATAATAATAATAATAATAATAATAATAATAATAATAATAAAAATACTGAAGTACATAGGCTACATAATATGTTACAAGATAAATTTTATTATGAGTAGGCCTATCTACCTATCCTGAAAAATGAATTATAAAGCATGTTAGGCTTATATACCTACAGGAACAGGACAGTTCTCACATGCAAAACAGTTTTAGCCTTTTAGATCTGATATACTCGTAATAGGGATGGACAAAATAAAATATATTGTTGAAATAATAGATTAAACATTCCGTTAAATACAAACCTAATATGCAACAAAAATCAATAAGTTACCATCACTTCGATCATACTCTTTACAACAAGACTCATTCTACACACACACACGCGCGCGCACGCATGCACGCACACACACAAATTGTGTTACTGAGCATATCTGCAATCTGAAATATGACACATTTTCATTTCTTCAAGAAAATCTAACTTGTATAAATACCATCTTGTGAATTTGATCCATTTTCCTAATAATACATTTTAGTATGTGTAAATGCATTTAATAAAATCTTTTTATGATTATTTTTATTTCCGGACTTATTTTGAAACATTATTATTATTATTATTATTATTATTATTATTATTATTATTATTATTATTATTATTATTATTATTCTCTGTGAGACCAGCAGTCGGCTGGTCAGCCTTGGCCCGCAATGGGCTGTGTCGCCCAGAATTATTTTATTATTGTAATTGTCTATTAGTAGGACTAGCTTCGGTTTCCTGTAAAATGACTGCCAAAGATGTTTTTCTCAGGGAGAGCAATGCAATCGAAAAATGATGTTAATTAATAATTTCTGTAGTTCCTTGTGCAGTAATTCCAGGAAATGTAAGAACTTTACCTCCCTGTTCTACATGATCCTTCATGTACCTAGAATATATCACTTTTATATTTTGTGTTCTTTGGTGATTACCGAAGTATAAAAACTGGTCATTTTTTAGTATATTATATTAACTTAGAATGTGTCTTATTTAAAAATGAAGATCTACTGTTTGGAGCACTGCGAACATGTTTAGTGCATTGAGGATAACGCCAAATTATATTATATTGTTTCTGTTATGTTTTGTTGCATTTTGTGTTTTCTATTCATGTATCATATTTTATCACGTCACGTCATGTCATATCTCACGTAATATATTGTAATATATCATATATAATATCATATCATATATCATATCATATCATATATCATATCATATCATATATCATATCATATCATATCATATCATATCATATCATATCATATCATATCATATCATATATCATATCATATCATATCATATCATATCATATCATATCATATCATATCATATCATATCATATCATATTGTATAACATTATTTTCTGCCCTGTTACAGGCTATCGTTATATCCTAATCAATTCAATTTTATTCTGTTCGTTTCTCACATATATAAAGTACAAATTGAATTATGCAAGATATGAACCAGAGCTCTCGTTGTGGAAAGTCGACACACCGGCTATTCCGCTGTATGCGCCCGAGGAGCTGCAAGCAACATTTGAATGTGTCCAGTTAAACTAAGCTCTTTAGTTAGCGGTCTGCTGGTCATCAGTCTACTTTCCCTGCGTGATAACTTTCCACTGGATGTGCAGATGCAGGGCGAAATGTTCACAAATACTAAATAAGGCCCTGAATCGAGGAGTCACTTTTCATTCGAGCTATTTAACCTTCAAATTCCAGAGCGAAGTACGTAGTGCTATTATGAAACTCTTTTAAGTTGAGCTCATTATAATATTGACGTAGGTGAAACCAGTATTGTGTCCGTAGCGTGTTCTGAAATTAGGACTCCCAGGTCTCATGGGATGCTACTCCCCGTTTTTCTCATAGCCGCAGCGTCGTACTGTACTTTTATTACTAATGTGTAGCGATAACTTTAAACAACTTCGCTCGTGAACCTGAGGAATGCTGTTGTCTTTCCTCATTCCTTCTCCCTTCCTCCAGAAAACTTCTTCACTCTCTTTCATTTAACTCGCCGGTTATGTATCTCTTTAGGTACTTGTTTCACACTCGTACCTCATTATCGTAGGTCCTTTTGAGAGAATAGTAGTTGAGATCGTGATCTCCCACAGCTCTGTAATAAAAATAACGGTTTCAGACTTGTGGAATAACGTCTTGGTACCACAATTAAAAAAAATGTTTATATCTTAAGCCAGGAAAATACAATAAGGTTAATGAATTGTCGCTAATATATTGAAATTATTTTGAAATGCGCTGGAAGCAGAAACAGGATATAAGCTATTTTTTTCTCTTGTATGGAGGAGGAATCCGAAAGCTTACATTGCAGCCTGAGGCTTATTGTGCTTACTACTCCTATTCTATGAATGATTGGATAGCCGAACGGCCGCGCTCTTGTACAAGTACAGCACGCCGCACCGTGAACTTAACCCGGACTATGGCATGGATGATGATATGTGAATTAATGACGGCGAAATGAGTCCGAGGTCGAACGCCGAAAATTGCCCAGCAGTTCTTCTTCAATTGGTTGAGGGCAAACTCCAGAAAAAAAACTCCAACCAAGTAACTTGTTGCAACCAGGATTTGAACCCGGGCCCGCACGTTTACGGTAAGACGTGCTGTTACTCCACAGCAGTGGACTACAAGCTATTTACGAAAACGAAATGAAGAAAATAAGACAAGAATTGAAATTAATAGTCTAAATTTATAAGAAAAATAGGAAAGAATATTTACCATGAACAAAAGACTCTGTATTACTAAAAATAGCTTAGAGCTCCGTCGAGAAGGAAAATGCAGACTATGGCGTCATAAAAGGTCACAAAATGAACCAATTTCGACTAGAATCATATTGCTGTTTCTGATTATGTATTTAAAATAATCCGAGTGCACGGAGAAGTTAAGATGTAGCCTTAATTCTGTGTGAAAGTCACGCTTATGACCAGGGTTAGGATTCTTAGGGACAAATTTCATATGGAAAAAGGAAGGCAAAAAAAATGCTAAAATAAGACAAAAAATTGGACAGCAAGGTGTTGTTTCACTCATTTAATTCGGGAAATGCTCTTCCTTCTTCTTTACCTAATTGAAATCAACTCATTCGAAAATACCTTTATCTCTATAATATAGGCTATATTCAGAATTCAGTAGATTCATACCAGAATCATTCATTTATCAGGGTAAACATTGCGTCGTGTAACAGTTCAATCAGTTTCGATGAAATCCTGCATGAGTTCCTGAGTCAGGATGTAAAATAGAAGTTTGGATATCTTCGACATGACGAAATCTTAATCTACAAATTTACATTCACTACTACTGATTC
This sequence comes from Periplaneta americana, assembly GCF_040183065.1. Lineage (NCBI taxonomy): Eukaryota > Metazoa > Arthropoda > Insecta > Blattodea > Blattidae > Periplaneta > Periplaneta americana. Next base: position 134,423,519 of record NC_091117.1, on the reverse strand, counting down.
CAGTGAAACTAAAAAGAGAGTTCGTTATAAACACACTGTTACTTCACAAATCTACGTCGGCGTTTACTTACTTGAAAACGGCCAGCGAGTGGAATTTTCCATTATTGCAGGTGTGCTTTGCCTTCAGTTCCGCATTCACTACCATGATAAATGTTACAAACTAATTTGGAATGCAGTGAAATTCAAAAGTAAATAAATGATGTGTTGTGGAAGATATAAAAAAGTATCAGTAGAAGGGTAGGAAAAGAGATAAAGGAGAATAATGAGCAGAGTTAAGCAAAAAAGAAGTAAAGATCTCAAAAAGGGGATAAAGGTGCTGGGAAATGACTTTCATTCTCATCTAGAGACAATAATAAATTATTTCACGCAATGGTTTCCTTAAGAGTTGTCTAAATTGGCCTACAAACAAAAGGTGCGCGGCTAAAATATTAATCCTGCTTATGACATTCGAATCCCTCATGTTAACATGAGTCTAGCAATTACATAGGCAACATTTTTATTTCAGTCTCATAGGTATATACGAGTATTTGATATCCCAATATTGCTTTGTTCCTTGTAGAATATGTTTTTGTTCCCAGAAATTTAAAAATGTGTTACCCATCAAAATATCCTTCATACCGGAAGCTAGTCGTTGTAAATGACTATGGAACTAGTTTTTTGAGAACATGCTTTTAAGTAACGGGTATTCTGTCACACCCTCTCATTGATTGTTATCTACCAAATTCTTTTTTTTTTATTCGGTACACGTCTAATATTTTGCAAGATGACTTTTTGGTTCAGTGCCTTCAAGATATTCTTATATTGTCGTGCTTCCGGGAAGGCGTCTTACGTTCCCTCAGAAGCCACTGAATCTACAACAGATACCAGAGTGGCATAGGCATTTTAAGACGTTTGCAAGCATAAATCAGCCATCCGTGAGTCAATCCGACAATACAGCCTTCCTTAAAGATATGAGCATTAAGGTCACATCTCGTCGTGGTCAGTCCAGGAGGACGGATACGTCTGGTGACAAACTCGGGCTCGCGGACCTTCACGACACGGTACGCGGGCACAAACATGCGTAAACTCACGCAATCCAGCAGCAGTGGCGACGAGCTCTCCACCAGTTTCTTGGCATGTAATAATGCTCCAGAATGTCAGTGACCCTAATACTTTTTCTCTGTTTTGTACATTTTTTCATATGAGGTTTGATAGTCAGTTGTCAACAAATATAATTCCGTATAAAAGACGTACTGATGTGATCCACCACCACCACCACTATCATCATCATCATCATCATCATCATCTTCTTCTTCATTATCGTCATCATAATCAATGTCATCATCATAATCATTATTTTAGTCATTTTATCTTTGTTCTTTCTTTCAATGTCACCAATATCACTGCCGGAAGTCTTACATTTATTTTTATCAATATTAATAATAATAATAATAATAATAATAATAATAATATTATTATTATTATTATTATTATTTATGTTTCGGAAATTGTTAGAAGGATACGATAAGTGCGGTTTGAAAGTAAATCTAGAAAAAAACATTTTATATGGGATGTGGAATAAAAACTGAGGGTTTAATATTGCAAAATCAGAAAGGTTTTATTAAAGGCTGTGAAGAATTTGAGTATTTGGGGGTTCGAATAGATAAAGAAGTTAGACAAGAAGCTGTTATTAGGAACATAATTACTAAAGGCAGAACAGTAACAGCAATGTTGAATGGTATTCTGTGGGACAGACATATAACAAGGGAAAATAAATTGCAAATATATAATTCAATAGTCAAAAGTACTATTACATATTATGGTGCTGAAACATAGAAATTTAATAAGAAATTAGAAGACAATGGAAATCGATTTTTTAAGAAGATCAGAGAGATATTAGAAATTATAAAAAATTATAAATACAGTTATACGAGATGAAATGAACATTCAACATTCTGTTTTGGATTAAGTGAGATGTAAGCAGTTGACCTGGTATGGACATGTGAAAAGAATGTCAGAAGAAAGATTACCTAAAATGGGTGGTACTGGAATGGTGTCCGCTGGGAGAAGAAGGAAAGGGAAATCTGGAAATTAATAGTTACAAGAGATCAGAACAGGGATGAGATAGTGCAGACTGAACGACGTGGACTGGACGGGCAGAGAAGAGTGGAGAACAAGAATAAGACTTTAAAACTTTAGGCACAGAAATATGTGTAAAAGTTAAAAATCTATATATAAATTAAATTATTATTATTATTATTATTATTATTATTGTTATTATTATTGTTGTTGTTTTTATTATTATTATTATTATTATTATTATTATTATTATTATTATTATTATTGTCGTTAAACAATATAGCGCGACTTAAAATATAATTTATAATAATTGTGACATGAAAATATCGATTGAAGAATCAAAATCATTTACTTTGTACGTCAGAGATAGAGTAATATGCAATGTGATAAGAGAAAATAAGTTAAAGAAATCATATTTTAGTGTTATGCTTTGTTATATGTAGTATTTCATATAACGAATAATATCCTTATGAGATTTTTAGTGAGAAAAACATTTAAATGAGATTATATCGTGACAACTTTACTAGCCTGTATGAAAGTTAACTGCGAATAATGATATTTTTATTACTGGGTATATAAAGCACCTGGTAAGACAAACAGTGAAATGAGAAAAATAAAACAAATAAATTAAACACTATAATGGATAAAAAAAATTACGGTTACAAATGGAAACATTATACAGGAAGACCACACATATATTCGACTGACCAAATGTAGCTGATATCAGTAAAAAGAAAGTCTAAAACATGAAATATGGTTATTATTGTCACTAATGTATGTATGTATGTAGTACGAGTAATGTATGTATGTATGTAGGTATCGAATGCCTACCCACTTCATTTTACGTGATTCGGGTTCCGCATATTGCGGATAGATGGCAGGACTGTGACCCATTTTCTAGTTGCACACCACTTCGGCGGGCCACGGTGTACATGATGTGTATCTGTGGAGTGTTATGTCTTGTTCTAAGTTGAGTGTGTGTAAGTGTTTGTGTAAGTGTAGTGTATGGAATGAGTAGTGATGATGAAGATGAAGAAGGGATCACTATAATTGTTATTATCATCACTACTCTTAACAGCATCACTGCAGTACCATAATCATCATCGTCTTATCAACATACTTCTTTCTGTCTTCTTTTACCTCATCTTATTATTCATAGACTTATTGCATAGTAATTTTAGTGCATAATAGTAGCTGTAGTGGTAGTGTCTATCACTCACCATCATTACGATAATTATTAGCCCTGTCTTCTAAATAGGCCTATCGGCGTGTTTTCCTCGATCTTGTAAATAAGGACTATGTAGGCCTGTAGATGAATTGCAGATATAGGAACATCATCAGGATGTCAGTCGATGTAACACCCTATTGGTGAAATCGTTTTATCCGTTTTGTTCCACGCACAAGGATTGCATAGAGCAAGCCAATCCTTCCTAGGTTGTGGTGCTTTGCACTTCTTACCTGCTCCAGAAAGCATGACATTGTAGGAGTAACCATTGTTTTGTCTGAGGAGGAAGAAAACATGGTACTTGCCTTCATTCTATTTGCATGTTGTACGATGATTGGCATAAATGTAAAGAAGAAGTAGGTCAGATTGAAGAACAGTGTTTTTAACAACGATGGGATGTCGATGTTCATTTAGACTATGACTGAGATTATTGCTAAGATATAATTAATATTTTATTAAAATAATTACACTCATAGGAGATAGCAACTTATCAGTTCATTGATCAGAAATAGTGAACGCCTATGAAATCGTCGTCCTTGCTGATCTAGGTTCATCATGCTTACCATTACAACCGAGATTTGCGAATATTTAAGTGCGATAAAATACTTAGCGTGTTTCTTTCCGAAACGGAAGTGAAGCCGGGAGCCTGTTGTAAAAAGATCCTATTTCTGAGCACTCCGAGCAAAACAGCTTCTTGTTAATGCCATAATTACATTATTCTAGCCACGATCTTCAATTACCATTAGCACAGTCGCGGATAATAAACCCGATCTTATCAACCTGAAATTCTTCACACTTTCAGATTACCAGAATCCAGGAAGGTCTTAATCGATCATGGCCACCGTAGCTTAGGCGGTAGGCTCATTATCCTGTTGATTCGGGTTTACGCTTCGACATGGGTTCGATTCCTGCTTGCGCTTATTTTCAATAAAAAAACTTGACTTTTCACAGGCATTTGGTCCCTGTATAAACATTCAGGGTGCTATTCATAGACATTTCGCTAGCCCGGGCTATGAGCTTGCTAAACAGGATTCATATCATATCATATCGCTAACACTGGTTTATGAATACGAAAAACGTTAGTTCGCTGATCATCCACCGAAAGCCCGCGCTAAGAATGTCTATGAATACGGCCCCAAGTATAAGGATAGGAGTGAAACATCACTTTGTAAAAAAAAAACTGTAGTATTGCTCAACAGCAAAAAGCCTTGGTGTATATTATTATTATTATTATTATTATTATTATTATTACTATTATTATTATTATTATTATTATTATTATTAAACCATTCCAACACTCTTTCGATATTGCCGCAACAATTATTTACAGTAGCTTATAAGAACATTCCTCTGACGATATTTTACTAGACTTAGTTGTGAATAACTTTATAGTAATATTTTATTCAAATTGTATTTGAAACTTTACAAATGTTAACGATGAATAAATTATATTTTCCTCATAGTCCTTTCAGTTTCTTGTAGTCTTGTCGTCGTAGTTAGAGCATGAAAATGACCGTTGACTTAGGCTAATGTCGCGGTAAAGAAAACATGAAACTTTCTCCTTTCATGTACTCCTCTTTAACAAGTTTCAAAACTCTGGAAACATTTTCGCCATAACGTTAGTTGTAGCGTTCATAATTTTATAAATTTCTTAAAACAATTTATAACAGAAATAATTGCAATTATCTGTTTGTTTCCAATACCGAGGATTTGCCAACAAAATATTGACGTTCCTCAAATATCTCGGATTATTTTATAAAAAATTTCATATTTTGCACCTTTTACTAGTATTTCAGCAGGTAGTACTACACTTAGACACTTAGGACCGGTGAGATTTTAAATCGGCATTCCTCTCTCTCTCCTATGAGAAATCTCTGTTTTGTAATCGAAGTGGCATAAGTTATAAAATAAAGAATGGGTAACTGTGAGTGAATATAGAATTTTTCCGCCATTCAAAGAAATCTTTCATGCAGACTATTAAAACTATTACATGGGATCATAGACTTCATATCCTCAACCAATAGACGTCGTACTGGAATTACTTCCGTCTGGACATCCGTAACCGAGGCACACTGTAGCGTCGCGACTTAAGAATTGTACTGTAATTCGGAAGATCACGTTTTCGATTTCCGATGGAGCCATATATTTTCTCCGGCAGGACTGTGACTCCCGGGCTTATTCTGCCTGTAACAGAAATGAGCACCAAGGACATTATTTGAAATAAAGACGGCAAGCAAATAGGACTGAAATCGCTACTGCTACTAATACCGATTGACGGCCTTAACCTCCCTCTACTCTGTTAGTCTCCATGATCTGTAATAGGGATAACTTTATCTTATATTTCAAGCATTCGTTACACTTGGAGGTGATTTGCTGTATAGAGTCTAGTAAAAAGCATGGCGACCACTAGAAGACTGAGTATGAAGTCCAAATTGACAATAAAGTTAACTTATTTATTGTGAAATTCACTAATATTCCTATATTCCATTACATATATATTGGTGGGACAATGTAATGATCAGGAAGCGAATTTCATACTTCAGAAATGTCAGTAGCATGAAATTATTTGTGGAAAGCTTAGGTTGCCTCGCTTTTAAACGGAAAAACGTTACGAAGCGTTTTGCTACGGCAAGCAAACAGGCGAATCTGATATCAGTGACGGACTCTCCATTTGTATGAATACCAGAGTTATAGGCTACAGGTGCTGCTACATACGTTTAATTAAACCGTACAATTAAAAAGGATAATTAAGTATGTATTGATGATTTTCATAGCTATCCCTTCTGGTTTTTATCTTTAGCCCAATTTTGGTCTTTTTCGGCCTGATATTAAACAGACACCTGCCATATGACGTGAAGTCTGTATAATTCCAAGCCTATTAATAAGAAAACACAGAAAATTACATTTAAACAAATAATCTCGCCTTATCTGGCATTCGAAGCTACTACTGTGGTTTCCACGCAACGTTAAACATTACCTATGTTAGGCATTGTGTACGCCAAACTCAAAGACTGGTATGTAATAAAAGTTCTTTTGAATTATTCAGGAATGATCTGCAAGGACCAGCATACATATAGTTTTTTTTACTCGTAAATTAGTAGTTAAAATACAGAATTACCTACTCAGTTGATGAAACAAAATCTGTGGAGTTGAACAGGAAGGACTCAGCATTTTCCAGAATAGCAATCAATTGGCTGATGAAGTTGAATATCTCGGTAATACAACTTCAGTAACTGAAACACAGGAAACGGATGATAAAATGAATAATTTCAGTACTATGAATGGCCTTGTTAGAATACATTCAGCGAAAGTTAAGCCATTGTCATATTTTTATGTAATTCTCGTTAGATAATTACTAGATAAAAAGTGCATTGAAGATTTTATGTTCTTACACAGACTATTTCAAGAACACCCATGAATTGTGAATTTTGTATGTACTAATAATACGTAAGTTACACCAGTATATTTTGCGCCTGTTGTTTCGAGTGCACGCTTCACGGTAGAGCCGGAGAAATTGCCGCGTCATAACGGGGCCTAATTTCCGGTTCATACAAAGTGTATTCAAATCTCACTCACTCACTCACTCACTATTACCCTAATACTTTTATTTTCTTTCGTATCAAAACAACAACAACAAAATAACACTTTTGCTCTTTTGAGCTATAGATCGATGGTCTGATATTAATTTAATTTGAAATTTTTAGTGTGTGTCTATAATTATTTAATTCCATGATTTTATTAAGCAGTGTATTATTATCACTTTATCTAAGAATGACACTTCATTTTAAAAACTGAGAATGAACTGTAGGTATTTGAGAGGTGAAAAATATTGCAATGTTTAATAAAACGACCAAAAATATAATTATATACGGTATTTTGTTAGAAATAATATAATATGAGTAATAAATTTCTGTATTTTTAACAGAACTTCAAATTATACTCTTCATTGTTAAGTAGACATAATAATAAATTTCCGTTGAAAATTTTAAGCAATTTTTAAACTAGAATGATTAATTAACAGTCACATTTATAGAGCAAATTTTAATAAAAGTATGGACTCTGAGTAGTATGATCGACGTGATGAAGGACATATTTATTGGAAAAATTGTCAAGTATTTGTGGATTAAATCTGTGGTGTTAAGCCGAAAGTTGTCTAAAAATAAAACTTTTCAGGAAACTAAATTTAAAGTTCAACATAATGTAGTTAAACTGTTATTGAATTTATTACCTTCAAACTGTAGTATATTTTAGAATAAAATATACAGAAGAGACTACAACATATTTTATGGGTATACATGAAGATGTATGTTGACACAAGGGCATAAAAGGACATATCAAGTTCTGTCACTTCAAGGTCTGATACAAATTTTACATATAAAGTTTTGCTAATCCAAGATCTGATTAACCTATTTTACCAAAACTGTGCTTTTGCCATGTAAACATTGAACAGGTTATTATTACACTGCACTGCACTAAAATGACAGGATTTAATACTTTCTAGAATAGAATACCTTCTTCTTGCTTAAGATTGAAGCTATAACCTGCTTGGACTTTATTCCTTCCGTCTCTTTCAAGGCCTTCTTCGTTCTTTTCGTCTCATGATTGTAGTGGATGATATGCAAATAATTTATAAGTATGGTAGTTTTCAAAGTAAAGTGGGAACCTTGAAACTCAGCAGGTAACGGTATGATCTGGTCCTTAATGGAGACTTTGAAATAGGGTCCATAGCCCACCCATAATATGAAAACTACTATTCTATTCTCGAATACTATTCAGTAGTTCTCTGTTGTGCTCTCCTTAATAGACTACTTCACATTTTGCACAACAGAGTTCACTATGGTCTCATAAGACGACATAAAGAGCAGCAGTCGAGACGTTGGCCCTAAGAGCCAACTATCCAGCAAGTACTGGCCTCTGTGAGACAAGAAAAAAGTATCCTATAATTTTTTCAGAAATTATCTCAAGGTGTGCTGTATATTTGACTACACCGAATCTTCGCTTTTATCTTCCTTTGAATGAAGCCATTAATTTTATTTTTCATCGCTCCTTAAAAATCAGTCACCTTGAGTAGGATCTGAAGCTGCGAACTTCAAACCAAATGACAAGCATTGCAACAATGGTGATCATTAGACCCCTGAACACGCAAAAATGCAATACTTTTGCTCTTCTCTAAAAAGATTAAGATTGCACATTCAATAGTCGTTCGATGTTGTTGATAATTGAATAAATTATTTACTATTAATATGCCAGTGCGACACTGCAAAAAGGTTCGTGTAGAGTTGCAGGAAGTGGTCCGCGACGCGAAGTTGGTTCTGCTTGTCTGCAGTGTTGCGGCTAGCACCACGGAGCTCGCTCTGGGATGGGAAGCAGAGACAGTTTTTCTGCATCCGTCTCCTTCTCTGTGCAAATAATATGTCTTGATTAGGACTGACTTGCACCAGGAAACTTTCGCTGCCGCCAGCTTCAGAACTAGCATCGAGAGCTTGGAATTCGATCGTTTTACTTCATTGACTAGACTAATGGACGAGAATGAAGGCAGTTGAAGTACGAAATCTGATACGCTTTTGTAACTGGATATTGATCTAAACTACCTTACGCATCTTGACACAAATTTCCGGTTTCATCGTGGGGATGTTATAACCAATTACTGATCTTAACTCAGAACAATAAATCATGAAACAGATTAATCAGTAGAAAGCTGCAATTTCAAGGAATTTGTTTATTAATATCTGGAAAACTGAATATACCAGGATGTTTTTGTTCGCAATATTAATGAGTCCGTCAATTAAGGAACAAAATTATAGGAGATAATGTCACATTAAAATGTCTCGCTAGTATAAATTTCATGAATTGAAATTCAAGATGTGGATGATGTAATTAATAATATAAATCGAATCTATTATATTTATTACAAAATAGTTTTGTAAATCTGTGTAGTCTAATACTGAGACTGAATAGAATTACATAAGAACTAATATTATATTTGTGTCTGAAAATTTAATTTACGAATGAAAAATAAATATGAAATACTGGGAGCCCAAGAAATGAAATTTCTTAAAATAGTAAAGCGTTTCAGACAAATTTAGTATTGTGATCTAAGTTATCCGGTACAAAATAAAAAAAAGGTTGAAATTATACGTAGAATTATGTAAAATCCCATAGAAAAAGTATATTTTAATAATGCATTATGCAAGGATACTAATAAAAGTTTATTATTAAAAGTACAACGAAAGAATACATTTTTAATTTATTAGGTTATTTTACGACACTTTATCAACATCTTATGTTATTTAGCGTCTGAATGAGATGAAGGTGATAATGCCGGTGAAATGAGTCCGGGGTCCAGCACCGAAAGTTATCCAGCATTTGCTCATATTGGGTTGAGGGAAAACCCCGGGAAAAAACCTCACTCAGGTAACTTTCCCCGGCCGGGAATCGAACCCGGGCCATCTGGTTTCACGGCCAGACCCGTTAACCGTTACTCCACAGGTGTGGACTAAAAGAATAAATAAAGGTAGACTAAAGTGACGACCAGTTTTGAACTTTCAGTCTCGAATCTGATCATCAGGCCTAAAATATTTAAAGTATTCGTACAAAGACAACCATTCCGACAGGACATTTATTTATAAACGAAATAGCCTATACACTCTTATGGATTTCAAGGAAGGAGAAATTAGTTTGTCTTCAATAATCATAATGAAGAAAAGCGAAGTTATATTTTTCCATGTCTGTATAACAGATTAAAAACTGAATTCATTCAGTATTGATGAGAAAATGGTTGTGGCTAAAAGTAGCGATTGATTTAGCATTATTTTAATCTATATTTATGTATGATATTATAGGTTGGGGTGGAACTTATAAATCCAACTTATATCCGTTAATTTTATTACAGGAAAAAGTATTAAAATTAGTTTTTAAAAAGCAAAAAGATTACTCAATTGAATTATTGTTTAAACATTTCAAAGTTTTCAACATTAAACAAATTTATTTTATTAAAATATTTTCACATAAAGGTATATACATAAATATAGAACTAAAAATACGAATTCTCTTCGTTTGTCTGAACCTAAATGTAAAACAAGTACAGCTTTTTATCATAGCATGAGTCAAGGTCCCAGATTATTAAACACATTTTTTTCTAATATTATTTTAACCACGAATCCTCTCCAAATTAATAAAAAAATAAAACGTTGTATTGGGTTTATAGTTTGTTTTAACATATTAAACACTTTTTAATCTCTATTCACTCTCAATTTTTATTTTATTTTTGTCTGCATTAGAATCCCTTCCTAAGCACGAGTCTTACTCATTCAGAAGTGGGCTAGTTTGTCTTTCATTGTATTAACTTGTATTCATTTCAAACTTCTAGCAATAAAATAAATATAATTAATTAATAAATTAATGATTTACAAAAGTTTCATATAAGAAACCAAATTAGTTGAAAGAAAGCTCACTTAAAGCCTCCTTTTCTAAAGTATAACATTTCATTTTCTCCATAATATTGAATTATAAAACCTTTGAGATCTTCTTTTGAGAAACCTTTACTGTGAATAAGCTAATAGCTCAGTTTTTAATTTCTTTCTTACTTACTATAATATATTACAATATGTCGCCATTTCGGATATATCTAGTTAAAGCCGTAAGAAATAGGCCTAATTATATTAACTGTTATTATTATTGTTATTATTATTGTTATTATTATTATTATTATTATTATTATTATTATTATTATTATCATTATCATCATCATCATCTTCATCATCATTTTGGGAAAATATATACTTTTTGTATATATCCTATTCTTTAGTCAATCATTGAACGTTATCTTTCGAACATCTTTTTGGCAATGCAAGGCACGCAAAACGAAACATAAGTAACGCAGAGGTAGTTGTCTTGCTGTGCATCTTTATTGCTGGCAGGTCAAGGTTACGTAGAACAACCATCTATTATACGGCTCTTATTTCTATTGTTGATCAGAGCAAGTATTGCCAAATTCCTCTGTCGAGTGCCGCTTGGCTTAGACTTTATCGTTCCGCATTCCGCGTGTCACGATGCACGTTCTTGTCAGGTCTCCCGATAAAGCGATCAGTCAAACTTTAAATCGCAAAGCATACTGGGAATCAGCGTTCACCTACAATGAACCACGTAAAGATACAGCATAGTTATCTATCTTGGGAATTTAAATGCCTGATCATTCCTCAGTTGAAGTCAAAGTTCAGTCATCAACTTACCTTCCTTTGCCTGGACTATATTGATATTTTTCATGGATTCTTTCTCGTGAAACTTGATAACAAAACTACAATAAAACATATTTGCTCAGGTATAAAATTCTTCATCTCTCTCTTCAAGGATTAGGCTTTTTGGCTTGTTCCATTCACACACTTGTGGGAGAATTCCACTAGACATTCAACAGAAGCGAGATCTCCGCTCATGTGATACAAATTCACCCTTTAAAACGTTACAGGACAAATGACACGGAAAGTTCAATAGAACGGAGATAAATCTCCATTTAAATGCTGGCACACTAAATTTATTCCGCTGGATTTGTGGCCAGTTACCACGTGAATAAAATAATAATAACCAGGTAGAAGTACAACTGCTTGTGTTAATTTCGTGTTACGGAAATGTTTATAGTACATCAGATCCAGAAAAGTTCAGATATGGATTTTGTTCGTGGTTCCTTGAGGATTCTAGCACCAAGAAAGGAAGATGTGTGCGTGGTTAGATAAATTGAACCGGCAGCTGTGTACTGATTATTTTCAGGCGTGACTACATAGCAGGTTTTAATAATTAAAAATCACTTCACTTGAAAAGTTATTAACTTTTTTTGAGAGTTACTGTCAGTCAAGTTAGGATACAGAGACTTATAGCGAGTGAAGGCGTAATTAAATACCATAGAAATAATTGTTTACACTGAAGTTTTTTATTTACGATTACTACATTTCTAAGTTTTACTTCTCAATTTTCGGATGTTACATCAGCTAAATTGAGTTCTTTTGTTAGTTTACATAAAAATATATGGGCTTTTCTAATTTTCCGCATATAGTCAGTACTCATTGATTGTTAAACGTTTAACGTTAATACGAGTATTAACAAGGAAAAAATCACACAATTTGAATTGCTAAGTAATCTCAATCATTGAACAATTTGTTAAGTAATATGTAATAAATAATAACCCATTTAATTTTGGTTAAAAGTTATATCTCTTCACAACTGTTAAACTGAATTATCGTTTATTTTAAGTGACATAGGTTCTAAAAATTTACATTTAATTTTGTTCAATTAGGTAAAAGTAATGCCGAATTTCTTACAGATTTACTTTCCTCCTCATAACTCATTTTTTCTTTTGAATACTTGTCACTTTTCTATAGTGTCAGCAGGTAACATACTTTCAGTAATCATATCATTTCAATAGTTAATGTTAAATACAATCTTTATGTGTACTATACCTATTGAATTTATTGTGCTTCCCTTAGTTTTCTTAAATTTATGATGTTAAAATTAATGCTGATAGGCCTATTGATAACGATGTACATAGTACATAAAATTTAAACGAATTCACCGAATTTTAACCCGAATTTTCGGCGTCTCTGTACAACTTAAAACCTATTTCAAATAATGTTATGAAGGTATAAGGCGGAACAAGATCATTTCATAAGCACCGTAACCCAACTGGAAATCCCCCATGGAATGAGTTGCATGCCAATTGTGCGCATCTGACGAGCTGATTCCATCATCCGCCACATCACGTGTTCTTCTCCAGCCTATTTTTCACGTAGTAGTGCCATTCCCTGGTGATGGGCTTCCGTCCTCAGTTATGAGTCGTCTAGAAACGCCACCATTGTCATCTGCCTGCCTTTGGATAAATCACGAGGACACACGTGTCATGAAAAGCTGACAAGCCAGCGCCAGATATCACATAAGGAAAGGTGTCGTATTTTTAAAGGAAAACCTTTAGAAAGTTCTTTTAAAAAATCCTTGGTTCTGTCCACCACAAATGTCATATCCACCGAAGTACAGAATTGAAACCTGGTCCGCTTGCATGACAGTTTCGCGCGCTGGCCATAAGGCGGCATGTGTAAATAATAATAATTTGCAATTGCTTGGTTTCATTGAGAAAATGAAACGTACGTATGGAGCTACTTTAAATCTCCTGGTGCAAAACTGTCGTGTTTGCGCCCTGTGAACAAGCAGGAATGAATCTTATGTTCTATGCTAACGTCCTGTAATTCAACAATTTAGGGTCTCGGTCAGAAAAGGTTGCCGATCCCGGACGTAACAGCTCACGATAATTTCATACAAGCATGATTACCGGCCGATTTAAACGCATTTACATGGAAGATGATATCTTCTTGTTGCATTCTTGTCCAATACTCACGACAAGGATGGCTTTTGTCAGCGGTCTAAAATAAACACGACGCTCGTTAAAGTAGTTGGTGGATGTTGAGTTTGTTGAAGCAACCCTTTCCCCTTCCCCTCTCGTACTTGTGATGGAACTACAACATAATTTTCCACCGAGAAACTTGAGTGACATTAGCGTTCTCCGTCGCATGCAACGTTGCCCTTCGTAATGGATTCCAGAAGCCTGGCAGAGAGAGAGAGAAAAAAAAGTAGCAGGAAGTACTCTGCAGTGTCAACGAGTTTGCTTAACTGAGACCACGAGAAATACAGATTTCAAAATATGTGGACACCGAGACAATTTACACGAAAATTGTTCACAAAAATGCCTTCACAAGTTCCAGGTGTTCATAGTCTTGAGGATGAAGAACGTTAACTTTTCGAAATTCACTGAGTCTTGACTCTTAACTACCGTTTACTGGAGTTCAACAGCACCTGATGACTCTGCAGATAACTAGATTGAATTAGATTGCCTCAATTGCCAGCTTAGAACTGAATTTCTTGTACACGAGTAGGTGTAATAGTTGTCTGTCTTATGCGTAAGAAACATCAAAATGTATAACATCTCTCGTCCCTTTTTTATGTTACTGATATTTTAATATTTTATGTTCGTTGTTACTATTTTTGCAGTTGAAATTACGAAATTTGATTAGGGTAGTGAACGATATGATATCGAACATATCTATTGAACTAAAATTAAACAACTGAAAAATTCTGATAGTAACCTTCATCGACAGCGATCCGTGTAGGCCTACAAAAATTTCTGTAATATTTAAGACAACAGAACATTTAAATTAAGTTGGTTCTACTATTTTCCGAAATAATAATAACTTAGTTACTAAAATAAAAAATAGATATCTGAAGCTGTATTTTCATAGCACATTGTTATTTTCAACACAGATATCTAAGTTGTTATAGCTATCTGAGTAGGCCTACTATAAGAGAGTAAGGTCCATGTCAAGCGAAAGAAATGTTTTTTTCGTCCTTATAAATTTATAGATCGTCTCTAAGGGCGCTATTCATAGACATTTCGCTAGCCTGCGCTACGAGCGTGCTAAACAGGATTCATATCATATCATATCGCTAACACTGGTTTATGATTACGAAAAACGTTAGTTCGCTGATCATCCACCGAAAGCCCGCGCTAAGAATGTCTATGAATACGGCCCTATGGGGTTAGGTACAGCTTACAGCAGTAACATTTTTGAAATATTCAACATTTTTCCCTCCATTACTGTATCTTGTACAATAATGAAAATTGGTGTGTGTAAAACACTGTCCTTTTTATGATTAAAAAAAATATTTACTTTTTTTTCCAAATTATTTTCACTATGCAGTGACGAAGCATTTCCCACAGAATTCAAAAAACTATCCAACATTCTGTGATGAAATTTTTTGTGTGTATTTATGCATGCTATATCTACAATATGATGCGAGACCACTTATCTACCTTTGATAGATTGTTTGATAAAAAATAAATTCATTTAAAAATTGGTCAAGTATTAGTACTTTCTTCTAACACAAAATAAAAAAAGTATTATATATTAAAGAACGTAGTTGAAAGAGCATGATATTTTGAACATGACTTTCAGTAATAAAATGAAAGAGAGAGAACATGAAAAAATTAACAAGTTTATTAATTATGAGGGAAACGCTTCATCACTGCACAGTGAACTGCTACCATTTTGAATTTGTAAAAAATATATATACATTTTTTTTAATCGTAAAATTATTTTTTTCATATAGCAGAAGAACAGTGTTTCACACATACCAATTTTCATTATTGTACAAGATATACTAATGGGGGAAAAAATTGTTTAATATTTCCAACAATTTTACTGCTGTTAGCTGTACCTAACCCCTTAAGCCCCTCAGTCCTCTGTTAAACTGGGTGTCGAAGTTATCTTCTGAGGGAAAAGTCACGGAATATGATGATGGGAGCTCTACTTCTCTCACTTCTCTTGTTCAACGACATGCACTTGTAATATCTTTACGTTACTTTAACGTCGCTGTATTTTAACTTGTCTTTCTGTTCTAGATATTGAAATCATACACAGTTCCATTTGGATCCCCATGTAAAATACTCTAGCGATAATGTCTCGTTTTTCTTCTCCATATATTCGTAACGACGAAACTGTAGTTGGACACGCAGAGATATTTGAAATATTCTCTTATTGCATTGTGTTATCTACAGTAGCATCGTCACCTGCTCTGCTTGAGGAGCGTGTATTCTGGCTCTTAGTTCCGTAGTGTAAATAAGAGAGGAAAGCAGGACCGTTTCGGAGCAGAAAAAACCGGATGTAACGGAAGAAGCGTTACGCTCCGCTTAATTCAGACTTCCTGATGTTTGAAGAAGATGATGGATGATAATGACGGCACAAGTGACAAACCCTTGTCAGCACAGCCCGTGTAGGCCTACTGGCCTGAGACGGGTCAAATTCGAATAAATTATAATCGTCCAAATTGCCGAATGACAATACCCCTGAGATCAGTTCTTAAGTTTCCTGTTTCATGACAGACAATCAGAGACGTAAACGTATATATTTAAAATAGATTATTATATATTTGATTTTCGATCAAATATATTACATGCTTAAAAACAGTCATTAACTAGTGAAACAGAAAGAGAAAGTGTTGGCAACGATACAAAGAAAACAAAGTTGTACAATTACAATTGGATGAACTGTAGCAGAAGAAAAATTCATAACATAAATTGCCACCAATAATAATAATATGACCGTATTTAATATACACAGAGAAATTACAATTAAAACTTACCAATCTTTAATTTATTTTATTTATTTTAACTAGCTAGCTAGCAAGTACAAATTAAAATTATAAAACAAAAATGTTTCTAGCTACTACCGTAAGAGCCAGGCCCATGTGCAGTGTGGTCTTAGCCAATAATATAACATAACATTTACAAGGACAGTTTACTAAATATAGTAACTTAATTCAAACCAATAAATAACACACAAGAGCAAACAAGAAGAAGAAGGCGAAAAAAAGAGAAAAAACACATTTAATATAAATTGACAATCAGACAGAAGCCAGTGATATTCAATAAAAACATAAATATAGTCGACAGAAATAAAAAGTAAAAAAATACACACATTTGTTAATATTATATATCATGAATAATTTTATAAATTTCTTTTTTAAAAGCTTCAACTTTAAAATACTTCAAATTTGGAAAATGGTTTGTAATTTTATTATAAAGTCTTTGGCCGAAACTAGCACCATGTTTAAGAGCTGTACTTGTATGACATTTAGGCTCAATTAATGGGAAAGTAGACTTAAGGAAAGCAATTTTCTGGATTTGTTTAAAAATAAGAAGGGGCAAACAAAGAAAATTAAAAAGACAAGTCGGCCTGGGTGGCGCAGTCGGTAGAGTACTGGCCTTTGTGCCCGAGGCTGCGGGTTCGATCCCGGCCCAGGTCGATGGTATTTAAGTGTGCTTAAATGCGTGAGACTGATGTCAGTAGATTTACCAGCATGTAAAAGAACCCCTGCGGAACAAAATTCCGGCATATCGGCAACGGTTTTGCGAGTGTTGTTAAATAAAACATAATTTATTTTAAAAAGTCAAAGGAATAACATACGAAAACCACAAAGAATATGAAATATACAAATAAGAAGAACATGGAGCAGGCAGAATCTGAAAGTGAAGAAGACGAAGAAAAATACCAAGGTGAAGAAGAAAGGTGGTGGTGGTGGTGGTGGTGGTGGTGGTGGTGGTGGTGGTGGTGGTGGTGGTGGTGGTGGTGGTGGTGGTGGTGGTGGTGGTGGTGGTGGTGATGTGGTTGTGACATGATGCAGAGTTGTAATGTAAGATGGTCAAATGCGCAGTAATACAGATGTTACTTAGTTGAGCAGTCTATGGATGACGGTTCGTCTTAGTCTGTCTCCGGAACTGAACCAGGATATGCAACCACTTGTAACAGGAAGTTGATCTGTGTTTGTCGTATGCATGCATGAGACATGAAAACAAAAGAGCGTGTGCAGGTCAATCACTTTGTTCACTCATCAAGTGCGAGCGACGCTTGGTTACAAACAACTCGCTTAATTAATACGTATGAGCAGCTACTGTGTAGCCTTTTCCACTGTTTTCTTGGCTGCATTGAGGGATCGAAGAGTCGCCCCTCTTCTGGGCTCACTCCGCGTGGCCACGAATATTAATTAAACGAGTGTTGTGGTCAGGCTGTTCTCCGATGACTAAGCACACAGAGGAAATACGTACAACCATTATCACAACCATATCCTCCAATATAAAATCATTAGCTCCTCTTAATGCCTACCTCTAATGTTCCGGAATAGTTAAGTTGACATAATTTATAGCCTACGTTTGATTCGTCAACAGGTGAATATGCTCATTTCCAGTAGAATATACTGACAACAGAAACGCCACAGGAGTTTTATTAGAATATAGTTTTCACGAATAATATTTAAAATAAAATTGTAGCCGTCATTGTAGTCCAGTGTATAGAGTTCTGAACTATAATCCTATGGACCCACGATCGATCCCCATAATACACACGATTTATAACTTGTCTTTGGCAAGCCCGTAGTTCAGTAACACTGTTTCACTGGGAGGTTCGGTTTCCTTGTAGCATTCCAACAAATCTTCATCATCATCTCATCCCTACGCGGGTATTGCGTAGACCAGCCTCCTATGGCACACCCTGGGCAATATCTCTGTCGGTAAACTGGCTTCGTATGGGTGAATGACGAAAAGTCAAGTACCCACCATTGAACAACAAAAAATATAGGCTAATTGTGACAATTGAAATTTTCAAGTGAAGAGTTTTAAATTGGTATTTTAAAATTAATACTGTATTGAAAATACACGTTAAAAAATTCCGACCCACTTTCGACTTAAGATGAAAAAAATAGCCAAATGGACTTCGCTACGGTTCCAATAAGGGGGATTTATTTTCTTAACCTCTTCTCATCTGAAGAGTTTCCAACTTTCTGAAAGCTTCTTTGTTTTCTGTGATGGATTTGGTATGAAAAAATCAATATATTTCTTTTCTCAGTAAAACAGTTATTATTCTCTCTCTCTTTTCATTCAACTTGTGTATGTGTTACCTTTCATTAGTCATTTTCATTACGATTTGTTGTTCATTTTCATATGAAGATATTATTGCAAAAACAGCCCTAATCACTTTTAATGAAATTGTGTTAAGGATACATTTGCTACTATTTCAAATGTTTATAGACTCCAAAAGTGATAGATGTCAGGTGCAATAGCCACAAGGATAAACACCAGTTGTACGGAAACAGCTGATATGTGTTGTTCTATTTATTTTTATTGTTCTACTGAAAAATAGAATTTTTGACAAGGGTTGTTTTTGTAATAATGTCTTCATATGCAATAAAATTTAATTATTATGTTCTGAAAATTGTGTAATGTTCTATATATAGTAAACTCTAAACATATTTTCAAGCAATAAATTCATTTAACGTTAGATTTTGAGTATGTCAGGTTTAAATTAGTAAACCTAGCTTAATTTTATGCAGGAACTACGTCAATATCTTTGTCTCTGAAAAAAAAAATATATATAGTAATGCATATTGTCTCCTCATGTTCTCTACAGGAACAGATGTACTATATATTTGTATTATTTCAGCAAAGAATAAATTCACAAAGAAACTTCATTGCCATCATGGTACTCTATATTTTATTCTTTATTTCCTTCAATTTATTAATATGTTTATTTTTCGTCTTTCTCTTCTTCGTATTTTTATCATTTTCTTTTGTCTTCTTTCTCGCCATCTTTTCTTGTTCTCTTTATTTTTCATTATGTTCGTTTTCTCGTTTTAAATGTGAACTTTCTACATTTCTATTTTTCCCTCTCTCAATGCATATTGCAATGTCTGTAACAGTTTTTAATCTTATTTGTCCTTGTATTCGCTCCAATCCATTCTGCTTGTAATGTGTAATTTTTAATTAAAATATAGTGCAAATAAATTCAATAGACATAGATCACAAAATACGTCTCTTCCTGTTCTATGGAGGTAATAGATTCCTTTTGGCAAGCAGATCTCTCCTGCTACTATCTGTTTCACAAGATAGATAATAAATGAAAGTGATAGTTGGAAATAAGAATTCTTCAGTGAAATATAAAAATAGGCTATGTAAATATATACAACTACATTACGTAGGAAGATATAAATCAAACAACGAATGCTGACGTTGAGTTTAAATCAAATCTCATTTTTTAAATCCTGCTGACGGAACAATGACGTAAGTGGAAGTTTCTTCACGGAATTATTATAATTGTTCATTGTAAATACACTTTCTCATTTACATCAAAAGAATTCCATATACTCATCACGCTTTTTTAATGAAATGGAATACTTGAAGAGAATTTTAGAGAAAGGAAACACGTTGACAAATATTTCTCTCGTTTTCGTGAAGATTATATTACGTTAATTGAATTTACTTTAAATTTAACTCATTAAGCTGACAGTGTCTTCAGCCCAATCTTTGAACTGATACAAGCCATTGAATTCTACCTTGTTACTTTGTTAATGAAGAATATCCACAGCTAGGGCAGACCCACGTTTCAGATTTTCCAAACTATCTATAGATGGACAGAAGCGATGTGGAATTTATATAACTTCCGACTTTCTAATTAAGACAATATAAGACATGATATTGAAAATGTATCCTACTTCTACATCATGGACGGCATTTGAATCCACAACTGTCAGACATGTAACCTCAAACCGTGACTTAAATGTTGTGTACATAATCGCGACAGTATTTTCATTATGGGCATTCCTACTGAGATGTAGGCCTACAATTGAAAGAATGCTCTATCGGTGTTGACTCATGAAATTAATATAGATATTAAATTTCGTCTCATACTCCCGTCAGTTTAAGTTCCAACATTCAATTTTTTCTACCTATGTAAAACAATGCCATCGTCATCATATTTCTTGAAGTTTTGAATCTACTCATAATAGGATTATAAAAATCCTTTAGATATTCGCAAAAAAAAAAAAAAGAAAAAGAAAAAGAAACTTCCTGGTGATGTGATCAGAATGAGAAAATCTTACTGTTTACGACAACTTACTTACTTATTGGCATTTAAGGAACCCGGAGGTTCATTGCCGCCCTCACATAAGACCGCCATTGATCCCTATCCTGAGCAAGATTAATCCAGTCTCTACCATCATATCCCACCTCCCTCAAATCCATTTTAATATTATCTTCCCATCTACGTCTCGGCCTCCCCAAAGGTATTTTTCCCGCCGGCCTCCCAACTAACACTCTATATGAATTTCTGGATTCACCCATACGTGCTACATGCCCTGCCCATCTCAAGCGTCTGGATTTAATGTTCCTAATTATGTCAGGTGAAGAATACAATGCGTGCAGCTCTGTGTTGTGTAACTTTCTCCATTCTCCTGTAACTTCATCCCTCTTAGCCCCAAATATTTTCCTAAGAACTTTATTCTCAAACACCCTTAATCTCTGTTCCTTTCTCATAGTGAGAGTCCAAGCTTCACAACATATAGAACAACCGGTAATATAACTGTTTTATAAATTCCAACTTTCAAATTTTTTGACAGCAGACTAGATGACAAAAGCTTCTTAACCGAATAATAACAGGCATTTCCCATATTTATTCTGCGTTTAATTTCCTCCTGAGTGTCATTTATATTTGTTACTGTTGCTCCAAGATATTTTAATTTTTCCACCTCTTCGAAGGATAAATCTCCAATGTTTATATTTCCATTTCGTACAATATTCTGGTCACGAGACATAATCATATACTTAGTCTTTTCGGGATTTACTTCCAACCCTATCGCTTTACTTGCTTCAAGTAGAATTTCCGTGTTTTCCCTAATCGTTTGTGGATTTTCTCCTAACATATTCACGTCATCCGCATAGACAAGAAGCTGATGTAACCCGTTCAATTCCAAACCCTCTGTGTTATCCTGAACTTTCCTAATGGCATATTCTAGAGCAAAGTTAAAAAGTAGAGGTGACAATGCATCTCCCTGCTTCAGCCCGCAATGAATTGGAAAAGCATCAGATAGAAACTGGCCTATACGGACTCTGCTGTAAGTTTTACTAAGACACATTTTAATTAATCGAACTAGTTTCTTGGGAATACCAAATTCAATAAGAATATCATATAAAACTTCTCTCTTAACCGAGTCATACGCCTTTTTTAAATCTATGAATAACTGATGCACTGTACCCTTATACTCCCATTTTTTCTCCAATATTTGTCGAATACAAAAAATCTGATCAATAATCGATCTATTACGCCTAAAACCACACTGATGATCCCCAATAATTTCATCTACATATGGAGTTAATCTTCTCAAAAGGATATTCGACAAAATTTTATACGATGTCAACAAAAGTGATATTCCTCGAAAGTTACTACAATTAGTCTTGTCCCACTTCTTAAAAATAGGTACGGTTATGGACTCCTTCCATTGTTCTGGTACAATTTCCTTTTCCCAAATAGCAAGTACAAGTTTATAAATTTCGCTAGATAATGCACTTCCACCCTCTTGTATTAATTCTGCTGAAATTTGATCAATACCTGGAGACTTGTACTTTTCCAGATTTTCTATTGCAATTTCGACTTCAGAAAGTGTGGGTTCCGGTATAAATGGCACAGCAGTTTGTATTTGAATTTCGTCCCGATCATTTCTATTTGGCCTATGTATATTTAGTAGTTGCCCAAAATAGTTTTTCCATCTGTTCAAGATTGAATGAGAGTCTGCAAGCAAGTCACCATTCTCATCTTTAATCACGTTTACCCTTGCCTGATATCCGTTTTTAAATTCATTTATACCCTTATATAAATCTCGAATGTTTTTATTCTTACTATTTGTTTCTACCTCATTCAGTTTTTCCTTCAAGTAATCTCTCTTTTTATTCCTAAGTGTACGACTTGCTTCCCGTCTTTCATTGAAATAATTATCTCTATTCTCCTCAATTGGATCCTGTAAGAATTTTACGACAATACAGAACAAAATTAAAGCATTATTGACAATTTTGAATAAAGGGTGTCTAATTCGTATGGGTTTATTCATTAATTCATTTTATGAGATCCAGACGATTTTACCCCAGCAAATTCATAAGGTAAGGTAAACACGTCAGTTCCAATGAGAAGAAAATAAATTTTCATTTCCTGCAGGAAATCGTATCCGAGTTCGCTAATTTCTGGATAAAAACACTACAGTTTGAGTTTCTGTGTGAATGTATGGGGTAATTATGACCTAGAACCTTAAAAAGAACGCAAGTCACATATACTGTCAATAAATTTAAATTATACATCTTGATTACACAGCTTTTAACATTGTATCACTTCGAAATATGTATGATAAGACTTTCTTGTGTTAAATTCTAACGTACCTTGTTTACATGTTTCGACCTATTATGGGTCGTCCTCAGAACTGGTCTTTGCTGATCTTGGCGCCTCTTGTTTTGTTTCCTGTGAGGGTGTGTTCGTGTGGTGTGGTGTAAAGTGTATATTTCATATTGTTTTAGTGTGTTACAGACACACAAAAACATACCCCAAAGAAATTCTCAACACACTTTATTTGAGAACACACACACTCTTTAATTCCACTTTACACCACACGAACACACCCTCACAGGAAACAAAACAAGAGGCGCCAAGACCAGCAACGACCAGTTCTGAGGATGACCCATAATAGGTCGAAACATGTAAACAAGGTACGTTAGAATTTAACACAAGAAAGTTTATCATACATATTCCGAAATTTCAATTGTTGCCTTACATGTTCATTTCTAGGTATGGATGGCATCAAATTATGAATACACAAATCTGTTATGACTTTTCTCAAAGCGAAACTCCGATAATCTAAAAATTATAAATCATAAAAATTCGACTAGTTTCAGCTATTGACCAGCATAATTCATTTTTATTTTCATGAATATAGACGAAATTCCTTTATGTAATATTTGTTTCATTATTTAGTTTTTCCGGAGATTAATTGAGAATAGTTTTCCTGTATTTTTCATTACTTATGAACATTTTATTGCATATGATGAAATATGATGAGTTTAAGCATCTCCGTGTGCACTTATTGAACACATTTATTTACATCAAACTACATATAACCATGGCGAAATTGTTAAGCCTGTGCATATAAACATCTGCATATTTCTCTCTTTTCTTCCCTATTGTTTAACACATTTCTTGGATTTTCATAGTTAAGTGGCTTTATAATTGTCTTGGTTTTCTTCAATGTATAGATGAACCCCTATATAAGAAGAGAACAAAATAAACTTGTCTTCGGTAAACTTAACATATTTTTCATTTTATGTAACCTTCCATAGGAAAAGAATTACCGTGGTGAGACCTTAGCAAACAGTTGTTGACAGCCTTTGCTTATGAAAGGTTTATCCTTAACAAATATTACTCACGTATTTACAGAACAAAGTATTAACTTTCACTCTGAGTGAATCTGTATTCACTTGCGGTCCACAGACTAACATTGTAGATGGAAGATGTCACTTTTTTTGTTCGCGGTTAAGATATCCACATACCAGAGCTGACAAAGATTATGGTGTGGGGGGGAAAGAATTTATTTCATACATGTCATGAAGATCGCACTTTTTACAGTAGAGTACGTATACAAATAGCAATATTTGAGGTGTAATGATTTGCAATCAACTATTTTCCCTTAATAATTATTACATACATTCTCCTACTGAATCTTCGCATTTAATGGTCAGGAATTGTAATGGAAATAATTACAATTGTGTGTCAGAAGTAATTCGATGGTGTTTGGGTAAAGGGAGATAAGTCATAAAAATGAATTCCGAGTTAAATGAAAATTAAACATTAGACTCTTGTTGCAAATGATTTTCTACATAAATAAAACACATCAAATGATAGTTTTCTTTTGCTTTTTGCACACCCACTTGTAGAATTTAACTTGTGTATTCCTCTGGGGAACAAAACTCTATTTGCACAGAAAATGACCTAACCCCCTTTACCCGAACACAATCTAATTACAAACTCTTGATTAAACTTCTTTGTATTGTCACAACAGCCCAGCAACGGAACTTGCTCTAGGACTTTGTCAGGAATTCTGTAGCTCTACGCTTAACTCATTTTAGTCGGAATTATTTTGGGCATCCCATGATGTGGAACTATACGATATCGGAACTTCATCTAAGACAACATAACACATCGCATTGACATCGAACAAACATGACCTAGGCGGGATTCAAAACTATGGCCGTGGGAGCATAAAACTTCCTATCTTAAAATGTGTCTGCATTATATGCTTATACACGTATACACAATAGATAATTATGTATGTACGTATGTATGTATGTATGTATGTATGTATGTATGTAAGGGAGTGCCGGGTAGTATCGGACATCGGGTAATATCGGACAGTGAGTTTCTTTCATCTACCACACGATGATAGTACCTGATTGACATGGTTACGTTTCTGTGATGTCGCATAGAGAAACGTAACCATGTCATTCAGGTACTACCATATGGTGGTGGATGAAAGAAACGCGCTGTCCGACTCTCCCTATGTATGTATGTATGTATGTATGTATGTATGTATGTATGTATGTATGTATGTATGTATGTATGTATGTATGTATGTAAGTAATGTATGTACATGAGTGCTTTAGAAATTATATCTGGAGTAGTAGTTTTTTAGAAGATTTTTTTAAAGGAACTTATGAAGTTTCTCAGCATAAGTTTCTCCTGACATGCCATAATTTCGGAGTAACTTGGACTTCAAACTGTAGGTCTACATAATTTTGGCTGATTAAACAGGTCTGTAGGAGATGTTAATAAGGGCAATGCAACTGTGTTGGAGTCTTGGGACCTTCAACCGTCCCCTTCACTTTGCAATTACGGTTAAGTCCAATCTAATTATTTAATAATAAAATTCCAGCCTTACTGATCGCCCACTAAACACTTAAATCTTAATTGCACATAATTTTTGTACCAGTTTCATGTCAGGAAAGTGTAGGATGATTTAAAGTAAACATGCAGTGAGTCCTTCGTTATAATATTATTATTTAATTCTTTGAAGATACAACAACAACAACAACAACAATAATAATAATAATAATAATAATAATAATAATAATAATAATAATAATAATGGGAAAAGTTTTATTTATTTATTTATTTATTTATTTATTTATTTATTTATTTATTTATTACTTCTTCATTCAAATTATAAACTTTTTTTTTCATTTTTTGTATTATCTACGTCGGCAGCTATAGTTCTGCAGATAGCCTATGCTTCCTAACCAAGCGATCCGTGGTTCGATTCCCGGCATGGGCGATGATCTATCTCCAGTCAACGCGAATGAGTGTTTTTACCTTGTCTTGTACTTGTCGTGTGCCTTCTCCGTGATGTCTTATATCTTGCTTAACCACATGGTCAGAGAGGCCCGCAATGTGATTGAATCTGTCTTGGTACAGAGATATACTGTATCCTCCCTAGACTGCATTCGCTTGTAAATCGCTAAAAAAGAAAAGGGTAGAGATAAAACACGACAATCAAAGTACCAAATGCCTTCTAGAAAATTTAGCTTCTCGCTCCGTTTTCATTCTTAAGAATTCTAAACCAACATTAGATATTAAATAAAACAACGGGACATAATCATGAGGTCTGTATTGCTTAAGTTAAAACAGAAAACACAAGATAAAACATACACATCCAATCGCAGTGGTAGCGATATAAGTCTACACTTTTTTGCTGAGAATCGAACGCGGTTTGTTGGATGCGCAACCATATACATACACTACTTTATTTTTATCTATTTATGATTAATTAATTTATTTACATATTTTACATATATTAGAGTCATTGAAAGCTGAAGCATGAAGCTACTTCGATGAAATTGTTTAGTAAATATTGTTGAATAAAACGAGAATGTAATAGTTCCATTCTGGAGTATTTTATAAAGTTCTCGTAAAGTAGCAAAATATTAGAATAGTCGATTTGGGAATCAAAGTTGAATCATTTGAGTACGATTGACAAATTTTTAACCTAATTGTCTAGCGAGTTTGAGAAAAACTAGCATCTCGACGGTTCAAAGTTTCTTTCAGTTTTCGCTTCGATTTCATTTGGATAGAAAATTGTAATTTATATTCGATGAAAGAAAGTATGTGGTCATCCGTGTGAAGTGTTTCATTTTCTAAAAGCTAAGAACACGAGTCCATGGTTTATTAATTATTAAGGCTGACTTGCGGCTGCTTAGGTAACAAACTTTGTGGCTTTCGACGAATTCAGCTATTCAGCTGTATGTGAGGAGCAACACCTCAATTTGGGTTTCTTTTATTAACGGTGCGTGACGTTCGAGCGGCCAATCCTTTCCTTCCTGTACCAAAGACACTGTACAAGAAAGGTGTCGCGACAAAAATGGAAGAGAAACTACTCTGCATGCGTTTTCAGTTACCATTTGCTTCATCAGATTGAAAACATTCCAAACAAATGTTCTGGCCAACATTGGATTTAAACGATCCAAATCCCTTTTGGAACGACAAGCCGATTTCTGGGTAAAAGTTACAGGCTACTTTTTTTTTCAGAATACTGACGTTATGAATATACACATAAATGTTAAGATGTTTAAATTCCATTCCTCTTTATGTAGCTTTCAGTTAACATTCGACCAAGTTAGTCTGATACAGCGTTCGTCTTGTTATTTTTAATTTATCGCAAAAGTTAATTTTATAAAAATTTGTTCAAAGTATTAAACTGTGCTCTTGTAGGAACCTTAAAATGGAGAAATATCTTCTTTAAAAGTTTGTCGGAGTAAAACCTAAAGCATATCGTGTATACAGATTATTTTCAATAAAATCAACTAATTGAGTCATCCAGTAGGCGGATAGCTGTAAGATTCAATGATAAGAAACTTAACATGTCTAGATAGAATCAAATTCGAATAACAGGATCGTAATTTATTAGGATTCTCATGGAAGCCATTTTGTTTCTTTTCTCTCGGGTTTGACCTTGATATGAATGTGAGCGTACTTTTTGTATTCATAATTGCTACACTAATTGTTCATCTTGAGACAGAAAGAGCTGGGGTTAAGAAACAGAGGAAGACAGAGAAGGAAGTTGATTCTTTCTTACTCTCGAAAGTTAACGGCAAATGCGATGCACGATAGTGTGACGTATACATGCGAGGTGCTAGAATGAAAGGAAGTCGCTTCAAGCAGTAGAAGAACCATGCAACTTCAAAGATAGCACCGGTACAAGTTGTTCAGGAAATTATTGTAGTTATTATTATTATTATTATTATTATTATTATTATTATTATTATTATTATTATTATTATTATTATTATTATTATTATTATCCTTCAAGAATTGAACCCTTTCTGTGCTCTCATCCTCTCCCTTGGTCCCAATATTAAATTATGTTTATAAATAGAAGGGTTTCTTCATCAATCCGTAAGCATTGCGCAAAGCTACCGCTTAATACAATACAGAATACACAAGACAAGGGACATACACCCACTCCCTATGTATGTACGATAGATAAATCTTCCTTTTCTTACAGTAAATCGAATCCATGCTCGCCAAAATCTTAGACGATAACTATAATTTGAGCCAAAATAGGCTTTATCATCACTACTACTGTTACTACTACAGCTGCAATTAATAATAAAATAATTACCACTACTTCCAATCAGCTTTTTAGTTGGTTATTTAACGACGATGTTTCAACTACGAGGTTATTTAGCGTTGATGAGATTGGTGATAGCGAGATGGTATTTGGCGAGATGAGGCCGAGGATTCGCCATAGATTACATGGCATTCATCTTACGATTGGGGAAAACCTCGGAAAAACCCAATCAGGTAATCGGCCCAAGCGGAGATCGAATCCGCACCCGAGCGCAAATTCAGACCGGCAGGCAAGCGCCTTAACCGACTGAGCCACGCCGGTGGCTCTGATCAGCTTAGCATTCTGACAATCGAGTTCGCTTCCAAAAAGGAAGTGTACCTCTTTCCCATAAGTACTGAGTTTATAATATCTTGGGTATTCTTAAATGGTGACTTTCAGTCATGTTAACCACATGACCTGTGAGTTTCGCTATTTGAGTATGTGTAATGTAGGTTCAACACTCTCGGAGTAACAGTGGAACAAAGCAAGAGACTCTGAGTTCCATATATGTATTGTTATTATTATTATTATTATTATTATTATTATTATTATTATTATCATTATTATCATAACCATTATCATCATCATAATAGATAAGTGAATTTAAATATCTGGGGTATCACTTCGGATATAGAAATTAAGAAACTGCTGAAATACAACTGAACAGATTTAGACAGTTTTACGGGTGAATTCAGCGAACACTATACCACAGTATACGGAAAGACACATTGCTAAAAAAAAACTTTGTAAAATCATCGTATTGCCGGATGTAAATGCAGACTCACTAAAACGAACTGGATAATCATAAATGAGATTTCTCCATTTTGTGTCGCTTTGTAGTAAGATTTACTTTCTTAGACCATAAGAGAAATATTGATAATCATAAAATAAATGAAGGTGGAATTAATTTCAGCTACAACAGAACAAATTGGAGAGATCATATCCGGCGTATGCCAAGCATAAAAATAACAAAGACTATATATTTCAGCTTAGTCCTAAAGGACAAAAGGAACATAGGTCAAAGCTTGTGGAGATGGCGTGAGCAGCTCTGAGGGAACAGGCCAAAAAGTGTAAAGCTTGATGTCGATAATTATGATGATCATCATAATAAACATAAAAAATATTGTGTTATCTAGACAATTACATCTCCACTGCGCAAACGGTGGCTAAGCTTTTTGGTCATTTGACCTCCATGACACATCACCAACCACTGCGACTCATTTTGTATCAAAATATTTAATTATCTTTCAAACCGCATTAGTTTCTCTCATGTTTTAATTTAATTTTCAACACAGACAAAAGTTGTAGAAATGGTGCGCAACACACAAAAGTTCGTCCTTTATTCCTTCGTTACGATCTCCCAGAAACTTGATTGGTGGGCTTGTAATTACCATAATAGATTCGATACCTGGATGATTCATTCATAATTGGACTACGTGATGTAGCATTTTGGTAGTTTTTTACTCCTTTAACGTGAACGTTGAGAACAAGGGATCTTTGGTATTCTAAAATGTATTATGGCGTTACAGCAACATTAAGTGGAATCATTACGTTGTACACAACACAGCCAGTTGCCTTCCTTTATGATTAGGTATCAGCTGGCTACAAATTGTGGGAAATGTCATGCCTCGTCTTCTCTCAGCACCCATCCTGTCTCGGTCAATAGGGTAGATACAATGCAGAGGCCGGAAAACTAACAGATAAGCTAATATAGGGCACACGGCAACCGAATTTAAATTGGCGTAGGTCTTCCGACTTCTTATCAACTTTCAGAGAAGAATAATGCCAAAAAATGAGCTGAAAATTGACCACTGCATTAATTTATTTCTCACGAACAATAAAATTAAAACGTTTTATCTTCGAATATAGTTATAGTGACATATTTGTTTCCTTGAGGTCGGTTGTGTTTGGAAATCTCAATAAGCAAAACTGCCTGTCGCAATAATGAAGAATTTAATTCCAGTTTTAAAAATCTAGTTTGTGAAAGTGTTTACGAGTATGTTCATTCATACAAAAATAATATAACTCTATTTTATTATCCGTAAAATTATACAGAGTATTAAGAAAAAAGTATCCAATATTTTAGGAGGTGCTAGTATGCATCAAAACAAGAAAAAAATGTCTAATAAACATGGGACCTACAACAGATACTTTCTGAAATCTGAACACTTGTTCGTAGGAGGTGCTCAATGTGACGTCCATTCATGGCAATGCATTCCTCTGCCCTTCGGCGTAAGGAATCACGCACTCTTTGAAATTGACCTGGTTGTTCTTGATAACCAAAAAGTCTAGGGGATTTAGATTTGAGGAACGAGCAGGCCAAGGTATGGGGCCTCCCCAATCAAAACAGCGGTCATCAGCGTCAGATGTTCATCTCATTGCGGAAAAAATATGCTGGTGTCCCATCGTGCATGAACCACATCTGTAGTCTTTGCTGACATGGCACATACTCCAGCACATTAATTAGAAAATCCTAATAACGAGCCCCAGTTAATCTCTGTGGTAACATGTATGGCCCTTAATCTATCGCCAAGAACGCCTGCACATACGTTGATTGAGAATCAGTGCTGATGCCTTGTTTCTTCAAGTGCATGGGAACTTTCATCAGCCCGCACATGCTGATTACGAAAATTCACAACACTATCTCTGCTGAACCCCGCTCATATCCGCAACCAAACTTTTCTTTTCAGTATTCCTTGCGACGTATCAGTATTTCATGCCAGGGATGTCAATTACGGTATGATTATCTAGTAGCCTGCTGTATTGTAGGGCAGAAAAATGCATTGCCATAAATGGACGTCATATTGAGCACCTCCTATGAACAAGACAGACCTCAGAAGGTATGTGTTGTAGGACCCATGTTTATTAGACTTTTTTTTCTTGTTTTGATGCATACTATCACCTCCTAAAATATTGGATGCTTTTTTTTTAACACTCTGCATATAGATCTAATATTGATAGGGGCACTGATGTGTAGTGAGGAACATCAAAATATCTATTTGTCACGAACTGCAAACAAATACAGTGTATTAATTTAAATGACGGAATTTCTTATAATAGTGACGTCACATTAAAAAATTCTGAGTGAAGTCTTATAGAGAAAATTATTTGCTTCTTAATGACAACATATCAATTTTTATAGTATCATAGATTTCGCAAAACAAGATATAGTCGTAAGCCTCCAAAATCCGCTGTGTTTTCAAAAAGACTTTCCAGGAGAAAGAAAGCATTATCACTTTTAATTCCTTTCATTTTCAAAGCCACTTTCGGTATAATTTCAATCATTACAAGAAAAATGATGGAATTATACCGAAAGCAGCTTTGAAAATCAAGGGAATTGGAAGTAACAATGTTTTTTTTTTTCTGTCGTCTGCCAAATATTTTTAAAAACACGTAGCAGATTTTTGAGGCGCAGAAGTGATGGCCAATCAACGGCCTCGGGCCGCATACGGCCCGCGGCCTGATTTATTCCGGGCCCCGTGAGTCTGAGATTTTCTCTTCAAAATCATAAGCGTTCCAAGAAAGAGCAAAATAAGCCGCCAACACCAATACTCTAAGGGTGATGAGCTGATGAAACTAAACAAAAGACCTAAGTGGTTAAGAAAAAAGAATTTATAACAAGTCAAAATAATAGTGATCACTGCCGGAAAGCTGGCTCACAGGGTATGTAGTATTTACTGTTTTTTAACATCTTAGCTTTGTATAGGATTTTTATACCGAATAAAGACTACAAACCAGAGTGCTTAGTATGTCTTCAAGTACTAACAGTTTTTTTAATTATTTAACGATGCTGTATCTACTACTATGTTATATAGTGTCGATGAAATTGGTGGTAGCGAAATTTTATTTGACGAGATGAGACCTAGGATTCTCCATATTATCACATTCTTTTAGAAGTGGATTTTAAATCATTTGTTTCCCATATTCAGAAACTTCATTAAACATCGTGTGTAGAAGGATTTAGGTTTAAATATTTATGGAAGGACCATAAAAACTATGTTCCAGAAGATCATTATGTTCATATCTGCTCAAGAGGAGGAATGTTTTATGTTACTATTTTGTGTTGAGTAATGACAAATTTTTAGGATCTGATCTCTGCTTATTAAAGTATGTGTATTATAACTTGTATTTTTCTTTCCTCATTGATAAAACTAAACACTATGTATGACTTGGCTCCTAATGAAATTGCTTAAATTAAATTTGGCCCCGAGAGATATTAAGTTGGCCAACCCTGCTCTTTAGTAATGTATCTATATTCTTTAAGAGGGATATCGCAAGTTATCGATCTCATATACTGTTTTATTCAAAGCCAATATACTTGATTGTGTAAGTTCCTTATTACTTGAAACTTTTAAAATATGTTAACTACTTCGGATCTGTTCTCCCGACCGTAGTGTTTATCTTAGTTTTAACTCCTTTATTGAGCTAAATTTATTGTCATAATGTTATACAGAGC
The DNA here is from genome assembly GCF_040183065.1 of Periplaneta americana. NCBI lineage: Eukaryota > Metazoa > Arthropoda > Insecta > Blattodea > Blattidae > Periplaneta > Periplaneta americana. Next base: position 134,390,724 of record NC_091117.1, on the reverse strand, counting down.
CACCCTATCCATTATCTCCTGGCCTAGTTGTCTCATAAGTGGTGTCATGTTTGTATCACTTGTGGGGTTCAGACCTGTCTTCGGACAGTTGACTAAACAACAACGTTATAAAGCTTAAATTAAAATGCTACTGCTAGCCTATGCACACTTCATCCCCCTATTATTTATTCGCTCGTTTTCATACTCTCTCTCACTATGATAATATTAATACTCGATCACAACACGATAACACGCTAGAAATTCCACTTCACACATCATTTCTGTATTCCTCATCTTTCACTGTTGCTACCTCTCGTCACTGGAACTCTCTGCCGCCTGAAGTCAAGGGCTGCCGAACATTGAAATCTTTCAATTCCAAGTTAGAAAATTATCTTATGACGAGTTGCCAAACTAACTTACTATTATGACAAGTGTTGTATTGCATGTTTCCACGTATTCACATTTTTTTATGTTCTAGTGATATTTAACTTATTTTATATTTTTGTTTTCATATTTTCCGATAATGGTATATCTCTAATGTGATAAGTTGAGCTATATATAAACATAATTTTCCTTACTGTGTATACTTAAAAATATTGTATTCATTGTATGCTTTGTACTACATTATTATATTACTACTATTAGTATTATTATTACTATTAGGCCTGTTATTATTATTTTATTTATTATTATTATTATTATTATTATTGTCATTATTATTATCATTACTATTATTATTTATTATTATTATTATTATTATTATCATCATCAATAATTGTCTTATTTTTTTATACTTTGTAGGCCTCATTTATTTTTGACCTGCTGTTCACATTGTATTATGCTTTTTTCTTTCTTTCTGTATGTTATATATTATGTCTGATTTCTTCTTACTTGTTGTTTACATTTTATTATTATTATTATCTTATTCAGTTTTGTGTGTACTTTGTAAATTTGTAGTGTTTCTATAACGCAGTTTTTACTCCTGGTTGAGTGTTAGAGAAGGCCGTATGGCCTTAACTCTGCCAGGTTAAATAAATCATTATTATTATTATTATTATTATTATTATTATTATTATTATTATTATTATTATTATTATTATTATTATTATACCTTATAACTAACTGCAGAACTTCGCATTACAATTGCAATAAATGTTCTTTAAATGTTACCGAAATTATATTCTTCAGATAATTTTAATATGAAATTCGTTTGAAATCACCGAAAAGTAACGTAGTCTTAACTACATTGACTGTAGTAGGGTCTACAGCTCATAAAAACTCTTCTTGTATTCGTCAAATTTTGTGATGTGAGATCAATTCTCGGGGAACACGTGATGGAGTGTTTGGAAATAGCGTACGATTCAAAGGTCTTTCATTTCTATGTGCAAATGACTTCGACACGATATGAAACATCTTGACAAGCATATATTTGCAAAATATATTTAAAAATACGTAAGTTGGTCAGTTATGTGTGTTTATTGCGTGTTGCTGTTTGTGTACGTAGGCAGTAATCTTTTTTGTTTGCACGTTAGTGTTTTTCTTCTGAAGTCAAGGTAAGATCTTGAGAAAGACTTAATCACGGGAATAATGAAAGCATTACCAAGCAATATTAACTAATGTCGTTATCAATAAACTAGTGTTTTATTGCATAATTTCGTATATAATAATAACGGTTTATTTAAACTGGCAGAGTTAAGGTCATACCGCCTTTTCTAACACTAAGTTAAGACCATATGACTTTCTCTAACACTCAACTAGGATACATGAATACAGATAACATTTTAGACAGTAGATTTTGGCTAATACTCTCAGTTATAAAACATGTATTTAAAATTAAATTTATAGGGCCATATTCGTAGACATTCTTAGCGTGGGCTTCCAGTGGATGATCAGCGAACTAACGTTTTTCGTATTCATAAACCAGTGTTAGCGATATGATATGATATGAATCCTGTACAAGTAACCAGTCGATAGCCGGGGCTAGTTTAGCACGCTCGTAGCGCGGGCTAGCGAAATGTATATGAATAGCATCCACAGTGTTTTAATAATAGTAATAAAAGAAAATTATGAAAATGCATATTATCGTCATCTTATAAATTATATTCAACAGAATTTTGTGTCTTGAATTCTGAGGAGAAACGATGCAAAGTTCTCGTAACTCTGGAGACGCTTGAAGGTGGGTTAAGCTACTGACGTCATTTTGCGGAACTGTTCCGTCTAATTACACTTGAGCACATGAACCTGTTCCATCTACTTAGCGCTTTGGACTCTGGGCTGTGTTGTGGAACCACTTTGTCGCGCTTATTGTGGTCTATAATTTCTGGTGGTAATGCCTGTACTTATTTAAACAAAGTAAATCCGCTTCAATAATAATAATAATAATAATAATAATAATAATAATAATAATAATAATAATAACACATTTAATAAATGTAAGGCTTCTTCAATAAAATTATTGGTCTGTCACTTGGATATGACAGGATAGTTTAATAAAAGGAATTATATCGTGTTATAGACATATTTACGAAATGAAAACAGACGTCCTCATCGAGTGACGATTGGACCCGAGATTCGCGATTTCAAACCTGGCCGAGGGAGGAGAATTTTAAAGGATGATAAAATCTCCAGCACTTGTATAAATGTTCACAAAAATCGAAGAATACAACAGTAAACTAGGACTTCATATAAATGAGGAGAAAACCAAATATATGAAAATGTCAACTGGAATCAAACAAAAAGTACAGAATTTAAAGATTAAAACGTACAATTATGAAGGAGTCACAAACTTTTCGTATCTTGGAGTGAACCTAAACAGTAGAAATGATATATCAGAAAAAATAAAACAACGTGTGATGAATAGCAACAAGGCTTATTACGCAAATCTCCCACTTTTGAAGTCCTCTTTACTATCTATACCAACTAAAATTATACTCTACAAAACTCTAATAAGGCTTATATTGACATATGGTGCGGAAACATGGACCCTGTTATCAAAAGATGTGGAATTGCTGCGAAGATTTGAAAGGAAAATCATAAGGAAAATATATGGTCCAGTGAAAGAAGGTGAAACTTGGAGAATTCGCAATAATTAAGGGATAAACACGATATTACAGGGCGAAGACATTGTCAGATTTATAAAGTCAGCTAGACTGTCATGGTTGGGACATGTACATAGAATGGACGATACAAGACTCCCAAAACATATGTTGGATGGAAGAATGCTGGGTGTGGCTAGGCGAGGTAGACCTAGGAAAAGATGATTCCAAGATATCGTGGATGATTTGAAAGAGTTTACGTATATCTGGTTGGTGGGAGAAAGCGAAAAGAAGAGATGAATGGAGGCGGATCGTTGAGGAAGTCAAAGCCCACACTGGGCTGTAGAGCTATTGAAGGAGAAGAAGAAGAAGAAGAAGAAGAAGAAGAAGAAGAAGAAGAAGAAGATAAAATCCTCAGCATGGCTTCCTCTGGGAGGAAAGTAAATCTATTGGTCCATTGTAATAGATTTTCAGCATGTAAAATAATCCTGTGGGTACTTGTGAGGCAAAATTCGTCGGTCATTTTTGGTCTACATTAAATCTTGGTGTTGAATAACCTCTGCAGTTGAAAGTGTCCTTAAAAATACCATTAAATCAATGGAAACAGTCAAAATAAATCTTTGTTTTTTTTTCAAGTGATAAATCTGTAGTGCTCGGGAAAAGTGACATAAATCAGTTTTCACAAACCTTTTTTGATAATTTATTGACAACTTACGGAACATCTGCTCGCTTGGAAAAAGAGACATAAGTATTTCTCCCATTACAATAATTCATACAGAAAAAAATCAAATCGATATAAGCCAGTGCAAGTTGTCAATAAATGATCAAAAAAGGTTTGTGGAAATTGACTTATGTCACTTTTCCAGGCACTACAGAAATATAAAGCAATTTAGTAGAGTTTTCTCGAAGGCTGGAACTCCCGCCTGGCGCCTCTGCAGTGTGCTTGACGCCCTCGCGTTGCAGTGTTTAAGCAACAACTCTTGGATCGTGAAAAACAGAGTTTTAGAAAGCGGATATTTAGCGGCGACTTCGGAGTCGGTATACCGCTAGGACGGGGAGTGCGTGGAGGCGAAAGACTTAACACCAGCAAACCGCACCTAATATGGACGGATGATGGACAAAGGCCAGCAAGCAACAGCAACAGTTACCATCCTACACACCTGAATGTCTTCGCTCGCTCTGTTCTTCTGTCTATCTCGACTTGTAATATATTACCTGCGTTGGGAACTTTATATGCTTTCGGTGGGGTTAAAAGGGCATACGTCGCCACGTTTATTAAAAATAAATCGCCATTTCGACCAATCGTTACTGTACGCCTTTCTACCTTTCATATGTATGTATAATACATCCTGTCCCTCCTTTATTACTTTCTATTTTCTGTATTTCTTTCTTTCTTCCTTTCATTCATTCATTCATTCATTCATTCATTCATTCATTCATTCATTCATTCATTTTGTTTCATCACTTTCTCTGTCCTTACATATAGTAAGTAGTTTAGATTATATTTAAGAGACTTGCTTTCTCAGCTTTGAAAAGGAAAACTAGGAACGATGCCCAAATTGAGTGACGGTTGTGAAACTGGAAATGGCAGGGACTGAAATGTGCGTTACAGCTGATTGTCGCAGCACAGTTTAAATTAATATTAAATAAATTGTTCCCATATTTTGGAACAAATTAAGATGAAAATGGTAATATTTTATGACAACTATGTCGAGTATTGAGAAACATAATATTAGTTTTTTCTATTCTCAAGAGGGTGTGTGGTAGCGTCGCAGTCAAGGCGTTGCGCTTCATCCCGGAAGATGACGGGTTCGATTCCCGATGGAGTTATTGCTTTTCTCTAGTGATCTAATCCTTCCAGCCACACTGTGACCCAGGGGTCTGCTCATCCTCTAACAGAAATGAGTACCGGGAGCATTTCCTTGAATGAAAAGGCGGCAACCAAGTAGAATTGACATCCTTACTGCTATTAATGTCAATTCTCTAGAAAAGTTGGGATACTTACCTTCCGCAACACTGTGAGCCTTCATGGCCTGTAATCGTTATCTAATATTAATTTAAATGTCACTAAAAAGACTAGAAATCTACAATACACGTCTCACCAATCCACATTCTTCGGCTCCTGTTTTCTTCTCTCTGAACAACACATGCGTAGAGATTTTGCAATTTACTTTAATACCAGCCCACTCTATTTACAAAAAAAATAAACAAACATTTCATCTAATTCTTCCACCTAACTAGCGATGTTATTGTTTAGTCAACTGACCGAAGACAGGTCTGAACCTCACTAATGATACCAAGAAAGCACCACTTATGAGGCAACTAGACCAAGAAATAATGGGTTAGGATGGCGAGTTCTTTTCCCCCTCCATTACATACATCGCCGATTAACTAATATTACACTAATCAGACTTCAGATGTATACAAACAATTGTTGTCCTCTGACACATATCGTCAAGTGAGATGTACTGCTTAATAATAGATGCACATATCAGCCATAACTTCAAATCAGAAGTATAACTAGCGATATTCAGTAAAATTTCTTCTTCTTCCTTTATTAACACTTGTTGAACAATCATTGCCCATGTTAATATAACTTTTCTTAAGGTAACGCGATAGGGACACAGTCGAACTCCCATGACACTGGGTCGAAACGATACAAAACGCCCATCTAAGACAACACATGACAACACATTTACAACAAATAGCTATGTTGTAGGCGGGATTCACACCTATGACCTTAACAATCGCTCAACATAAGCTGTCGTTCAGCTATGCAACGTAAAACAGTATTATTAACTGAGTTCAAAATCATAACGGTGGCCGATCATGGTGCATCCAAAGGACAAAGCTTTATGGGAAGCCTGTCTAAATGGGTTCCAATAGCTGAGGCGTTGGAGATGAAGATGTCTCTTGACACTATTTATTTTATATTTATTATGTTTATTAAGTTTTCATAGGAAACAGTCTACACAACAATCCAAATCTCTTGCAAATAATCCATCATTGCTTTTCCCTCATTAAAACTATACCGCAGGGAACGTTTTGTAACTGTTCTTCACACAAAATTACACTAGGTTGATAGAAATATCCGCCAAGTTTAAGAAATTAGGACTCTATACTGACACACAACTCAAGTGGAAACGCTGGAAAGTAGCCGAGCTGTGTGTTTGAATTTTTTACCATGACAATCTAACACATCACGCCAACTTGTATGGGAACATGAGGTGTATGTGTCACTTTTGAATCGAATCGTGTTTCCTGTTCTCTTACAACATTAACAGTCTCGTCTTCTCTCCTCTTCTTCCCATTACAGTAGTTTTTTTCTCTGTCTCTCCCAAGCGTCTAGGTATCGACGTAATGACCTTGTGTAACAGTCCACGCGCAAAACGTGTATGGCACGATTTTACACAACACACACGTTTTAGCATAAGTAGTAGAGGAGTAAAGAATAGTACATGACTAAACCCAAACACTATGTTTTACACTGGCAGAGGCAGATAGCTTCTGTCATGTCATCAGTTATTTCTGTACAGTAGATTCAATCCTTCACGACGTCATTATTGTGCCGTTATGGAAATGCCCCAAACTACATTAATGTAATTAGATTGACTGTGCAAATTAAGCTTACGTAACTTCTAATACTCAAACCTTACTATAACTTACGTTGTGCTTCCAATAGTAAGCTAGTCTCCGGAGAAAAATCTACAGATCCGTGTTCAAACTCCAGCAGGCAACTAGACTTCTATTTCCTTCATTCATTGTGTTTATTTTGTATTTTATCCTGTGTTATCTTCGCTTTTTCCTAATCGTATGACCTGGAAGACACAGCTTGCATATGTTTAATCTTGGTTGAAGATTCATCACAAAAAGATATAATAATAATAATAATAATAATAATAATAATAATAATAATAATAATAACAAAAACTGTGTAACATCTAAATAGTCATATATTTTCGACCGTACTTTGTCCTTCTTGCGGTTGATAGATACAGTATTTGCAAACTTGTAACGAAATTAAAGTATTTTTCATTGTTCTGTAAGATTTTTGCATGTTTTTAATTTTGGGAATTAATTAATTAAATTCTGTCAACGTTTACATTTTTCGTTTGATGTCTTTTTACCTTCTCGAATAGTTAATATTTGTGATGTATATTTATTTATTTATTTATTTATTTATTTATTTATTTATTTATTTATTTATTTATTTATTTATTTATTTATTTATTTGTTTATTTATTTATTTATTTATTTTTTGTAATTTTTCTTTATCATCCACTTAGCATGTGATTGAAGAGTCATCCACAACCTTACAAAATTAAGAATTAAGCTTTTCTTAATGTTCTTGTAACTAGGTAGTACATAGCTTGAAGTTTACTTAATTTATTATTTAAATATTTGCTGTTCTTGTAATTATACTATATTTCATTCTACAAAGTAGACAAATCTACGAATTCTTTTCACCATTTCATTTCTTAAACATATATTATTATTTTGTTCTCCAGTGCTCAGTTTGAAGTAAAAACCATTCTTTCTATAAAAAAATCAGTTTTATTTTCGTGTAAGATATATGTAAAAATAAGTTATATAGGATAAATTTTACATATTGCAGAGAGATTAAATAACAATAATATTGGGGTTTAAATAAGGTGACTGGACACGTTTGGTATAAAATATTGATTAAAAAATCCAGTTCGAGATTCTCGGAATCTTTTCTCTTAAGATGTATGAATTCCTCTAGTGCAAGATTAATTCTCAAGCATTTCGAATACTCTCACAGAAAACAAACAGCTACCACTTTCTCTTCCACACCAACTTTTAATTGAGTTGCTGTTCTCTTACCGATTTCCTTGTTCATTTGACGAACCATATTTACTTAAAGCTTAAGCATTGTTATCAGAAGCTTAGACATTTTCGTTGATTACTTAAAGTAATTTTAAATAAAGTTACAGTAACTATGCTATTTGTTTAGTCAACAGGTCTGAATCTCATAAGTGACACCAATAAGGCTTCAATCATAAGACAACTAAGCCAGAAAGTAATGGGGTAGGGTGGTTAACAGTAACTATAACGCATAAGAATTTAGTTACTGATTGGTACTAACCAATAGCATAACAGCTGAAGAGCAGCTTTTATATTAACGGTCATTGGATTGAATCCCACTTGCGTTTGTCTATTGTCCATGTGAGATCCGGTGACCTGCCAAACACACGTCAGATGAGTTCACTTGTCCGTATAATTCCAGGTTCAGCAAAGACCCCTGATAAATGGACAAAGAAAATTCTTTAAATACCATAGAGAAGTGATAGTGATAGTGATAGTAGTAGGCCTAATTGTAGTTGTAGTGATATTAGCAATGTTGATAATAATAGTTATAGTAGTAGTGATAATAGTGATGTAAATAGGAATGTTTTTCGGTGTAATAAGAGTGGTAACCTTTATGACAATAATTACTGTCTTGGTGGTTATATTGGTGGTGGTAATAGGAGTAGCAGTGATGGTAGCGATAGTGATAGTAGTGGTGATAGTGGTAATATTGATGGTAGCAATGATAGTATTGCTAGTATTGGTGCAGGGGTGCAAAAATTTTCTGTCATTTGAGGAGCCAGCCCAAAAATACAGAAGCCAGCAAGGATCCCGCCAATTTAATTCCTATTAATAACTGAGGTGCTACTTGGCATTGACTTCGGGATTACTTTTTTTCTAAACATTTAAACCGTCAAAAATGTTAATGAAATGCATTAAGTATATAACCATAAACGGTAAATACAACTGTCAATTATATTTTAAAAAGTGCAAAGACTATTCAACATGACTTACAATTTCATATAATATAATAATGATCTAATACGAGTATTTACGTGGTCGTTTGTAGCCATGGATGTGCCTCATGGTCTTGTTATTAAGAAACCATTTGTCCACCGCCCTTGCAGGGTCAATTTTCTTTACTACAAGTCCACTCATATTAATTACACATCATCAAATCACATAAAATGTTCGTTACTAATGACGGTCTGGCTCTGTTTTTTTTATAATTTTAATTTTAAATCTAATTTTAATTCACTTTATTTATTACAGATGAAAATAATTAAAATATGTCTTCATAAACCTATTGATTTTCTATCTAAAAATTGTTTTTAGACTTTAATGTTCGTAAAACAAGAAAAAATTATTATATTGCATTTATAAAATTCATACATATAAATCGAAATAATTTTGAAATGCGTTCTCATAGTTATGAAACAAAAGGTATGAATTCTTTAAAATTGATTGAACGAAAATGCAACACTGCTACAGTATTTAATCATAGTAGTAATTTAGGCCCGAGGATTATAACAAATTTATATTTAAATATCCTAATCTTGTCAATTCTAATATTTCTAGTATTAAATTTGAAAAGTTATGTATGGATTTTATAGAAATTGAAAAATTGTAAATTTAAATTTATATATTCTTATTGCGTAGTAGACATAAGACAAATTGTATTATATACTTCTCAATTTCAATTGAGGAATCCGCCCCTGAGCACGAGTTCTACTCTTTCAGGGGCAAGCTAAAGTTTTTCTGTTTATATTATATTTTATGTTACAATTATTAGCAAAATAAAGAAATAAAAAAACTAGTGTTGATAATAGTGACGATATTTATAATAATAGTCGTAGTAGTGATTGTAGTATTAGGTTTATATATCAGAAATAGGAAACAAAATTATTTCCAATTTTGATATTGATGTAATTTCTTTGTCTGATTTATGAGCACTGGATTTGCTCCGAGAGATGGAAATATGTTTAATAAGTTGACGGCTCTGGCATTGTTTGCGCCTCTATTAAGGACTGTAGCAAAATTATAGGCCTGTATTTTAGCGCCCTCTCATTAAAATATCCCCGTACGTACCGATATGCACGCATAGCAATTTATAGCAACTCCTATAACAAAACAATCGGATAGTTCACAGGTACGAAGGTTTCATTAAAAAACCTTATTGCCTGGTCATGTTTATTCTGTGTACCATGTATTTCGCCCACGATGCGAGCGAGCATCCTCCTCTTCAGGGGGTCACGCGGGTTGAAATCAATTCTTGCTGCAGCATCTTCTAGGATACGAGCACTCATTCCACATGGCCTAAGTGGTCATAGACCTTGGGACCAATGGCAGGGAAACATTACCCTGCATGCACCTCCATTCACACATACACCTGGTTAATTTATTTGCAGACGAAGTAATGGCTGATCGGCTTAATGGATACCTGGCACAAATGAGGCGATGCGATGGTCCCGGATTGACGTGCTTGTCTAATGAACAGCGTCTACAAAGTGCAAAGTGTTTATAAATTGACAGTGCAGTCTATGAAACAAAATGAATAGCTATTGTACCTATAGTGAAGGTAACGATCGTGGGTTCGAATCCCTCCAAGATTATGTATTATTCTCGGTTGCTATGGTAATTTTCTATACTGTATGTGATGGAAATCGAGATTGGTTAGATTCCTTAGTTATTTTGTACAGATTATGTTTCCAATTTTTAACTAAAAATTCAATTATTCTTAAGCAAATAATCACAACAATTGCTACAAAGCACACAAATTCTAGTAAGTTGATTCTTTACAGTTCAATAATTTGTTATCCTAATGTAGGCCTATAGTCTTGAAGAGTTTGCAAGACTGGCGTCATTTGTAACAATTTTTGTGGAAAGTGCGTAAGAATAATGTAATTTTGTAGTTAAAAAAATTGAAAAAAAAAATCTCTACGAAGTAACTATGGAATTAACAACTCATTTGTAGCTTCAGAATACTAGCCAATTAAAGAAATGATAATTCTGAACAGTTCATTCTCTATTTGTGATGTTCTTTTATCTTTAATATTAAATAAAAAAGGTATTTTGCAAACAACTTCAAATTAGTGTAGGGGAGAGTTGGGTAGTATCGGACATCGGGTAATATCGGACAGTGAGTTTCTTTCATCTACAACCAGATGATAGTACCTGAATGACATGGTTACGTTTCTGTGATGTCGCATACAGTTACGTAACCACGTCATTCAGGTACTACCATCTGTGGTAGATGAAAGGAACGCACTGTCCGATATTACCCGATGTCCGATACTACCCAACTCTCCCCTAACTAAAAATACTTAGAATAGGACCCATGTGTATGTGACATTTTTTTGCTCAAAATGTCTTCGAAAGTAAGTTCCGTAAGTGGCGGTAACGCCTCCTGTATCATCCTGTATATTTATAAAAATGCATTACTTTACGAAACGAAACAAAACAATATGTACAATAGAAGTGTGAATATCGTAAAAATAAGAGACAAATTATTAAGTGACTTAGTCGGTTTTTTAAATAAAACGGATGCATCCGTTTTGACTTGCTTCGAAAAGAGCCTTCGGTGACTTTGCCAAGAATTACTCTTTGACATTTGTCCAAGTGTTGTGAACGAAAGACCTTTTTGCCGTTTTTGTATGTAACCATTACTAAAACATTGCGTCATCGCTTGGCTGCAACAAACTAGGACGCCCGTAGAATCCTAGAGGAAGCCACCTGGAGAATAATGAACGCTTCTTATGCTTTCACAACACTTTCGACCCGCCTATGCAAGTCGACTTTTCCAAGAAATTAACCAGCATCAGTAGTGCCAAAATGAAATAAAGAAACGACTGCAGTGTGTGCCAATGAAACAAATTAAGTGCTAATTTCTCTCCGGGATAATCATGTGAAGCTACAAAAAACCGATGATGCACTCCGGTATTTGTCCTTCAACAGACTAGGAATGTTATCGTCAACAAATCAAGTGTCTTTTATAAGTGGTGTATAATTTAAATCTGGTTTCTCTATTAAGGAAGGAATGCAACTGTATTAATTTCTAAAACATTTGTCCGAAAAGAAATAAACGAAACGAGAGATATACTCTGTATGGTATTTTAATCATATCCTCTTTATTTTTGTCCATAAAATTCCATACTTAACTTAATCTTCTTATAGAAATTAACAGGATTTGACCATGTGTGTTCATCGCAGAATCTTCAAAGAGATTTTCTTCAGAGAATAATATGATTCAGTCACTTATAGTTGATTTCTATATTTGTGATGTAAATTCTGATGAATTAAGAAAAATTGTTGAATATCAGCATGGTAAACGGAAGTGCCGATGCATGATCTATTCTGTTAAACGTGGAACTCTGTAAATTAATGGGTTAGGTACAGCTTACAGCAGTAAAATTTTCGGAAATATTTAACATTTTTTCCTCCATTACTGTTTCTTGTACAATAATAAAAATTGGTATGTATAAAACACTTTCCTTCTGCTATATGAAAAAAAATATGTTTACGATTTTAATGATGGCAGTTCACTGTGCAGTGATGAAGCTTTTCCCTCATAACTCAAAACTTGTTAAATTTTTCATGTTCTCTCTCTTTTATTTTATTGCTGAAACTTGTGTTTACAATATCATGCTCTTTCAACTACATTCCTTAATAAATAATTTTTTTTTATTTTGTGTTAGAAGAAAATACTGATATTTGATCATTTTTCTAAATGAATTTATTTTTTATCACACAATCTATCAAAGGTAGAGAAGTGATCTTGCATCATATTGTAGATATGACATGCATAAATACACACAAAAAATTTCATCACTGCGCAGTGAACTGAATTTTGAAAATATTTTTTTAAATCGTAAAAATACATATATATATTTTTTTCATATATCGGAAGGACAGTGTTTTACACACACTCATTTTCATTATTGTACAAGATAAAATAATGGAGGAAAAAATATTGAATATTTCTAAAATTTTACTACTGCAAGCTGTACCTAACTCATTAAAGTTTATAAATTAGGGAGATGAAATTTAATATTTTTATGCACTTTAATTGTTTACAGAATAAAATTCTAAACATAATACTCTTATGATATATAGGCCTATTACTTATTTATTGTAAATTTTCTAAAAAAAATATGTTATGTGTTCAATAAAATAGAGTATAATATTTTCACGATAATGTAAATAAAAATATAGAGAATAAGCGTTTGTGACAATACACACAGACACTAAGCTTACTTTAACATATATTTATTTCGTGTACATTATGATATACAGTACTCCACTTCGTCAGTTGTATAGTCTTCTTTATCTCAAAAGACTTTTCAATTACAATTTTTCTCTTTTTTATCTTACTTATTGCCTCTTCCACAGAATATTGGGGTATTTTGCTGTTTATATTATTTAACTTAAAACATTTTATTAAGATAGTCCATCGCAAGGGAACAAGCAAGTGCTTCATGTATTTTTACCTTCCATAGTAAAAAGTTAATTCTACTTTGTTTCATAAGAAAGTCCGTCTATACAGACAGTGAAAGGACGGGGGAAAAATCTCTTTCTACTAAAATCAGGAAAACCCTATAGAATCAATCTTATACATTAACAGTGTTAACCAAAGTTGCATATCCTCCTGAGTCCTGAAAGTATAATATGCTATAACATACTTCACACATGATTATGATATAAGATGTAGGACTATGTGCAGAGGCCTGAAGTATAGTATACTATACCTGCATTTGTGCCGTAACTGCAACTTACAGAATTTTTTTCAGCATTTTTCCTCATGTCAGCGACTTTTTTTTTTTTTTAAGTGTAGAATTATATTGAACTTTAAAAATAAAACAAAAAATGTCTCAGGACTCAGGAGGTTATTACTCAACCGAGGCCAGTGGAGTCCTGCAGCCCGGAGCCGTGGCGCTACTGCTCCTGTGTTCGTAATACCGCATCGCTATAGTTCACATGACGCCCGCGGCTTCACTCGCCTTGGTCGAGTAATAAGTGATATTTATTAATAAAAATGGTTACAAAATAAGTTTTAAATGTAATAACTGGAAATAATTATCAGAAAACAACTTAAATTTGCGAAAAGTTTCCTTAAAAATATGAATAATCACTTACGAAAAGAGTACAGAACCGTATTTCTTAGCTCTTGCGTACATCACTTTTGTCAATAACAGAAAAGGACTATGGCTCTACTAAGCATTTTACACTTCGGAAAGAATGCCTTTGGATTTAATATCGCCACTGTCTTCAGATTGATATTCTTATATAAACTCAGAAAACGGATGATGAGTTGTGGTGTTTGTTCATAGCAGTCTCCGTACAGATGTTGAATTGATCCGTTATAGATTCTTGCTCTGGGTATTGGAAAAAATCTCAACTTGTTTCCCAACAACAAAAATGTTTATTGCCCGGCAGGCCTCGACGTGTTGGGCTCCTTTGAACACTCGCCTCATCATCATATCATGTGCAGGGAAGATAATGATAATTGTTACAAAACAAGAAAGAGTTTTGAACAAGACTCAGTTCAACAAACCCTTTAACACAACGTTAGATGAATTGGAAACGTAGTTATCTTGCTCATATTTTAAAACATAATTTCTCATTTTAACTTAAATAAGAATAAAAGACTTTCACACATCTTGCATCGTATTATGTAGTTGTAGAATCTGATGCACCCAATGCACTAGTTTAGCTGTGGCGTGTTCACTCGTAATGGGAGTTCATGCCTTCGAGACAGTTTCTTCACAACCTTAGTCACGTAGCAGGAATGTAAGGAGAGTCATCACATACTTTGTTTTTATTTCTCAATAATTGAGAACAACATGCAATCCAAAACGATTCTCCACTCACCTCACCAAAATTGTATTACCCTTGTTTGCATAATAACCTGTAAAAATTATTCGTAACAACTGTTTCAATTAGCGCTTGTAAAGAGGAGATCAATGTAATAGCACTTTTAAATGTGTATGAATCTATATGCTATTGAACACAAGTTTTCTGGTGTAACCGCAGGTTTTAGCTGACGTAAATTCATAAATCATTGTTTATCATATCGATTGGTAGAGCACAGAATTAATACTTTAAAAGAAATTAGTTGCTTGATTACAGAACTAAGTGATAATAATTTAAATTGTATTAATTTGCGCGTAAGATAACTTACAGAGATAAAAAGTTATTTTGAAATAAGCTAAAATATTTCGTAAAAAGTAAGACTGTGTGATGCTCCATCAACACGATGGGATGCGCTAGGACATGGATTGCTGTTTATATTTGTACAAAAGTTTTTCTCTAGCAATAAATTATCTTTGTCCAGATCCTTATCTTTATCTCTTTCCGAATGTATCACATTAGTCCGTTTCCATGCACAAATTATCAAATACAGTGAACTCTCCTAAGTTCGACAGAACAGAATTGAAAGTTCTGACCAATAAGGGTAGAAGGTGTGGCAGGTGAAATGAATACAAATTCTTATTGGTTATCCAGCAACGAATACAGTACTGTACTTGCATTTCCTGCCCTTCCCGAGACTTGTGTATGCGCTTCTAGTACCACAGTGGGTTTCGACAGTTCCGTCTCACAAACGGCACAATTCTCAAATAGAAGAAGAAGAGTTCATTAATTTAAAATCAGTGATCAATATGGATGTCCTGATCAATAAAATATTCTGTTTCTCTGTAACAAAAGTATCACTACACGACATAGGACCAATTTCCATTCATATGGCAAACCCATTTCTTAGTGCCCGTATAGGGGCGTGTCTAATTCTCCTACGTAAGCAGTCGAATTATAGAATGTCGAACTTGATTTCTGTCGAACTTAAGAGCTTCCACTGTACATTAAAATAGAAATCGAGTTTGCTCATTGGGAAGAAAGTCTGGTTCCGAAATGGAGGAGGAATGTATATTCTTTCCTGGAAATGAACATGGATCCTTTTTTTTTTTCCATACTTCTATAACGACCTTAAGGTTCAGTTAGTCTCCATGAAATAGATATGAAGTTACTGGTAGTTATATGCTGCCTCTTCATTGAAAAGTACAGAGATTACTAAAGCACGAAAGTTTTAACTTCCTGCCCCGATCTAACCCTTCATGGCCTCTTTTAGAATTTCCTTTTCCTCAAGATAGGTCTTGAAAGCTAATTTCATTCAAAGATATTGTCCATATTTCTAGGACATTGCACGTTTCGTTTTTCAGATTATTTAAATTTCAAGTTTTGGGGAAGGAGATTATTTCATCTTTATGAGTATAAGTAACCTTCTCTTATCGAGTTACCAACCCTACGCAGAAAAAAAGATAACGTTTTGTTTGTTAACTACAGGTCTGCTCTTGAAAAACACACCAAAATAAATTCTTATGATTTTTTAAGTCCTCTAAACGATTTAATATATTTCGTCTTTCTATTTGTAGAATATTAGGCAGTGGAGGTAAAATAAATTGTGCTAAAATTATTTCTGGGAAAAGATTTCAGTACAGAAGAAGAAATTTATTATTAAGTATAATTCGGTCAGAAATTGCGCCGGCGTTATCGTTGCTGTGATTATAACACAGGATGGACTCACGTGGTGTTCACAGTTTCTTTGTCTTCAAAAATCAACTTCCCGTTATTTCCAGTCCATGTTACCGCAATTTAAATTGCGTAGCTTTGACTTATAAGTAAATTATAGCAATGATAGTACATGTATATTCGATGTAATAAACTACTAGCAGAGATCCTGAGCCGGAAGAAGAAGAATAAGTTAGAGATAAAGGAAGCGGTCATTGCTCTGTAGAAGACGGGCCGATTTGTTTGGATAGTGCGAAAGAAACGGGATACTGTCGATACAGTGTATTCTTGCAGTAGGATTATAGTGAGAACAATGGTGGTACTGGTACAGCGTTACTGGAGGCTGTAGGGTGGGTCAATGTCCGCTCGAAATTGGTATCTTCATGGAAGCTAAGTTGCCTCGCCTACCGCACACTCCACTTCACCCAGCGGACCGCAATATATGCATACTCCAGAGTGTTTGATAGAGAAGACTGCAGGAAATATGCGTCATAAGACAGATTTACAGTACAGTCATGCTCACGCTGTATAATATGTTTTTTGTAACGTTCAAATATGCTATTCCTGTTTCGAAGGCATTTCCGATCAGTATCTTAAAAAACACATTTTCATAGTCTTGGTTTGGTCCGTTAGAAGACATCCTCTAACCAAAAGGCATGGTATCAATCTTCTGTTCACTTTGTGGAGTTTTCGTTAAGAAATATTTCGAACATATCAATTGCGAAGTTCTTACCACGTCTATACATAGGGTTTACAATTTTCTTCAACTAAATACTTAAAAACAAATATCATAATCCAAACAAAATCGGGTTTCTTCTGTCAAAATCAGCTCTATTAGTCTTTTAGCAATACTGAATACATCTTTAAACAAATTATCAGAAATGTTTCAACGCTATGAAGGTAATAATAATAATAATAATAATAATAATAATAATAATAATAATAATAATAATAATAATCATCATCATAATCATCATCATCATCATAATCATCATCATCATCATCTGAAGATATCTTATGAAAGCCTAAAGTTATTCTTTCATCGAAATAAATAGTGACATTGTGGAATAATGCTAGATGTTAATATTATTATTAATTACCAAATTTCAACCAAATACACGTAAATTATGTTTTATTTAACGTCTCTCTCAACTGCCGAGGACATATCAGCGTCGACGGTGTGCCGGAAATTTGCCCCGCAGGAGTTCTTTTACATGCCAGTAAATCTACTGCCATGAGCCTATCGCAGTTAAGCACACTTAAATGCCATCAACCTGGGCCGGGATCGAACCGCAATCTCGGGCACAGAAGGCCAGCACTATCGACTGCACCTCCCAGGTCGACTACCAAATACTGGTAAAATAATATAATCACATGATAAAAATTTAGATCTAGATGATATGCTGCAACAGCCTGGGCAAATGTGGTAATCGGAAGAGACGATATAAACTATACCTTTGAAGTTTCATTATTATTATTATTATTATTATTATTATTATTATTATTATTATTATTATTATTATTATTATTATTGTTATATTTCAGGTATCGGATTTATTAGTTTATTATTTTATATTACTAAATGCTTCCTATTCCCAAAATTTTCTACCAGAAGAAACTTCGTGAATGTTTCAAGTCTCAACATTATCATTACCACCACCACCACCACCACCACGACCATCACCATCATCATCATCGTGAATTAAAAAAAATTATCTTGTTAGACCATCTTGTTAGATGAGCAATGATAACTGGAACACAAATATTTCTAGCTCATATTATGTCATCTTATTGTTCTTAATTCGTTAGGTAAAATATTTATCATTTAATTCTTCCCTGTTATTTCTAATCTGTTAATCCCCTCGACATCCAAAAATTCACTTAAAAATCCCATTTTCTCCATCTCTGTGAGTTATCGTTACTGATATGCACTAGAGTATTTTTACGCAATCAATTTCCAGAACTTGAAAAATGTTTCAATGTTAGCTTTCATACAGAACGATCGTCTTATGGTTTTCATATGCCATTAGAATTATCTCGTGTTTGTCTAGGCATACTAAATAAATGGTAAAAACAAAGATTTGAATGTACACTGCATTTCTGCAGGTCATCAACTAAAGCTTAGTGTGCTTTCCATAAAATTTATTTACTTAGCAATATTTGGAAATGACTGAACGTGTGTTTATAAACGATCATTTGCCAACATCAATCACAGATTCAAGGTTTTGTCGCGAGCGGCGAAGGTCAGAGAGCAGGGATGTCTGAGCAAGAGCCTTCGAGACGACACACGTGGGCAGTAACGATCCACATCCTGAAAACGGTTCCAGCCCCAGGTTCATACAAGGACGGACAATTAAACTGTCATTTTATCGGAATATCAGTTAATGAAAACTCCTCTTTATATGTGAATGACGTCCATTAAAATTTATAAACTGTTTACATATTTTAATCGTTTTCACTGTGATATTAAATTTATGGAATTTTATTTAGTATGAACAACATTGTTCATTTATTGATATAGGCATAAGGAACGGAAATATTTTCACACATTTTAGCCTTTTCTGGTGTTTTAGTTTCAATATTCAACAGGAAATGGTTATTACAAAGCGCAACGATTACATTTAATTTAATTTAATCAGTGAAAGTACGATATGGAGATGAACAATAATAATTTATAATTTTTCAATACATCTTCCACACTTTCAATGTTTACAAATGAATCTTCTACAAAGTCAAGTTAGTGTCTCGTTTCAAAGTTTTTACACAAGTGAATTCTGTAAAGAAAAGTTGGTCTGCAAACGAATTTTAAGACGAAAAATAATATTCTAAAATAACGTAGAATGTTCTGTTCTACTAGTAATAAAACTGAGTAACCTTTTTGTTATCACAAGAAAATGTACGCATTAATTAGTCTCGAATTGGGGCAGGTTGGTGTAATTTATGTTACAATTTCATTATAACAGTGTATACTGTGAACTGCATGTCCTAATACTATTAAACACTTACGAGGAATTTCCCATCCTATCTACAAGTATAGACATTCGGGAGGACTTGTTTAAGTTATCATAAAGAACGGTGAAGGATGACGGACAGCTGTATCAAGCACGTTTGTTCTAGTATGTGCTAAGGAAGGGCAAATCAAATACAGTTCTTAAACTATTTTGGAAGCTGTTTTGTGCCTTATACAAGCAGTTCGTAATCTGTTTCTTATATGTAGTACCTATCCATATGCAAATCCTCAAAGGTTGTTTCGGCATAATAATGTTGGAAAGTTCCCTCATTAGGGTATGATGTGTCATATGAAATTGATGAAGATATAACAAAAAGTTAAACTATAAAAATATGTGCAATATATTTAATAGGGAAGAAAAATGAAGACAGAGCGAGATATTTTCTTATGTATAGCTACTAATAATAAACGTAAGCTGAAAGGAAGGTGTTCATTTGGAGCCGCCCCTAAATAAATGGACAGAAATGTGAGACTAATCGTGATGATGATGATGATGATGATGATGATGATGATGATGATGATGATGATGATGATGATGATGATGATGATGGTGGTGGTGGTGGTCGTGGTGGTGGTGGTCGTGGTGGTGGTGGTGGTGGTGGTGGTGGTGGTGGTGGTGGTGGTGGTGTCTATGAGTGATTATGTCAAAATGACTCAAATAGCAACAATCGAAATTCTTCTAATTCCGTAACTCGCTTTGAATTTAACGCTCAATGGAATTTCCTGAAAAGACAAAAGACCGAATCTTGTCAAAGATGAAATGTCTCAGAAGAAAGGGATTTTATGAGCACGGTTTATTAGATCGTATAGAGAAAGTCTCCCTATGGTTGTGTTGTCGAATTTTCATGCTCTAGATTTCTTTGTTGTCAGACGATTTGTGTGCCTATAAATAAAAAGCTAAGACGGGAGTAAATTCCTTCACACGGACTGTCTGCTACAGATCTCCGCCTCACTGTTGCCTACTAGAGGAGATGCGCTAATATAGAGAGCTTTCAACATCCGACTGCCATGCCATTGCTCCTGGCTTCACCAAAGTCAATTGCTTACATATCCATTCGATGTTCAAATGTTGTTGACGGTTACACTTGATGCCGTGTACCAAACATCTTGTATGTAGAATGCAGAGGAAGAGAAGTAATTTTGAATGAATAGCAGTCCTGTGACAGCGGTAGTCTATTGTTCAACTCATACCTCTGTAGGTAGCCTATTACACACATCCTAAGCCTTCTTCTCTTTACAATATATAAGCCGACGCAATAAGCACATGAATTTATAACATTGACATGTCCATTGTACTTGCACAAATGGTAAATGGAGAACATAATACACATCTGTAGTGAAAAAAATACTGTCCCTTGTTTTGGAGGATAATATTAATGTTTACTTACTTCACAAAATGAAGTATGTTATGTCTCATACGTACACTTAAGGAATTTGAACAACAATATTACAATAGACCGGTGTTACGAAGATGACACACACTAGATGAGAGTTTTATGCATTTCGCAACAATTCAGGTCCTTGTTACATGATCACGGCATCTGAAATTAAATTTCTTCGTGTAGACGAATAAATTTGAGAACGAACAGAAAACCTATTGCATATATTAGACAATGCAAACAAAACTTTTCAAAAAATAGTACTTCACATAAGCAATTAATAATTTAAACACGAAAGTGAAAAACTGAATACTGGTATGTAAATAATTATTTCGTTCGACTAGCTTCTATTTCAATTTTAAGTCATTTTTTATAAACATGGCTTCTGCCTGTAGGCAAACGGGTGGATCCAAGAGAAATTGACGTGATCATGCAACTTTAAATCCAGTCCCTAGCGCTCTCCTTACCGAAGGCGAGAAAAAAAGTATATTGAAATTTTCGTGAAGTAGATCAATGTCTCTAACCCGTTCTGTTAAATTTCATTTACACAAATGTATTTGTGACAAAAAATTCGGTTGTTTTTTTTTTAATTATTACGCATCGTGTGTCATGTTTTCTGAATATAATCCGCAGAAATCTATTATTCGTCGCTGGTGAAGATAATCAACAATAAAAATAACAATAGGATGTGACTTTACACGTTATGTGTAACAAGTATTTATAAATTGGGAATAAGCGGGATCCGTCTATGCTTATTTACATAACAAATAATAAAGTTATTTGTCACATTTTATTAGCTTGAACGTTTTCGGCTCGAGGGAGCCATCTTCAGAAATTATGCCTAAGAATACATATATTATTATTATTATTATTATTATTATTATTATTATTATTATTATTATTATTATTATTATTATTATTATTACATATGTGTTATATGATTCAATGTGAACAATAAGCAAGTTATGAGCCTCTGCTATAAACAATTATGGACTCAAAAGTGATTAAAATATGGTTAAAATAGGATAAAAGCATATAATACGCAGTGGACAATAAAGTATTAGAATATTAAAATATAAAGTGTTGCCCTAATTATAATTTTCTGAACCATCTTGATAAAGGCTCCAGTATGGTGTCTTGAGTGGAGACAATTCAACTGTAATACGGAATAAAATGTGTGTCAAAATGCGGATCAGAATAATACATACATAATTGGAAATTACAAACTAATAACAAAGAAATGTAGTTATGTAAAGCTTAATACTGTTGAATCCTACACAAGCTTAATATAATAATAATAATAATAATAATAATAATAATAATAATAATATTATTATTATTATTATATCTGGTTGCACGCTTCGCGTAGTGAATTATGGACGCAAGCGCTCGGAACAGGTGTTATTAATATGTGTAGTGTTTATGAAATAATTTAAGCGGAGTTTATATTTTAATATTCTAATATTTTTTGTACAAACTTATATAAGTTTTTATCCTGTTTTAACCATATTTTAATCACTTTTGGGTCCATAATTGTTTATAGCAGAGGCTCATAATTTGCTTATTGTTCACATTGTATCACATAACATGAAGGATTTATATGTAAGACTGCCGTAATGAATATCAGTGTTCAATTTTCATGACCGGTTAATTTTGCGTATAGCCCTTTCATTTAGGAGCAAGGATACTATCCGTACTATAAACCTGCGACTTAGACTCTCAGCTTGATTTCCCTTACGAACGATGCTATGCTAAATAGTTTGATTACATTTGAAAATCCACAACCTTCAACCGATTTCAACACGCGAACATAAGATCTAATGACAAGTATGTTAACCTCCAGACTATACAGGACTAACACGATGGAGAATGGCAATACAAAGAAATATTGCCTATAAACCCTCGAAAATTACATAGCACGTACATTGGAAACGTTATGGTCCTATTACATTTTCTTTCTTTATTGTGAATCATATATATTCAGTAAATAATTAATATCATTCACTTCCACTAGCAATATAGAGGATTGAGTGGAAAGGAAAATGAAAAACAAAATGCATCAAGAAACATCATAAGCGAAAGTCTCTCTATTGGCCCACACGTAATAAAACCTTGCCACTCCTGAAATGTATTATTCGATTTGTCTTGGTGCTGACTACATATCAACGTGTAATGGAAACATACACACAGCTCGAGATAGAAGACCCTATCACATTGTATACGTGACTTCATAGACAACATCGATGTATATTTTCTAGGAACTAAGAGAAAATAAACCGTCTGTTCTTTTGCGGAGGTGGACCATTGAGCAGGTTGAACTCGTCTTTGAGAATTACATCACCCAAAAAGCGTAAAGAATGTTTTCTGCATCTCTGAATGTCATTGCAGATGACCGGGCGTTGACTTTCAGAAGTACGCTTATAAACACTGCATACTGGAAACTTAAAACAGATGTGAGAAGAAATAATACTTCGGCGTCGAGATTTAAATCTTTCTTGCCAAGTTGTTCCTGGAAAATAGCCGCTGCTCCCACATAATAATGATTCAGATGGCGTCGTGTTACAGGCAGATGGGAAGCATGCAGAATTAAATCTCACCATGCATCCCACTTTAGTGTTTTCTCTTAAGTCGATCGTAAATATGAAACTTGTTTCTTACCATAGTGTGGGTAATGGACAATTTAACGTCCCTCCGAAGCTGCAGTGGCTATTCAGAGATTATGACGTTATGCTGTACAGCTGTGAAAATGGAAAGGATAAGAACAACCGAAGTACTCGGAAGAAATCTATACTGCAGTATTTCGTCCGAAATCTCATAAAATCTACCCCGAATAGAACTTCAGTTCTGTTTGGTGAGAAACAGCCTAACTACTGGAGCTACAGCTGGATATTTACTGTTGTAGTGTCATTCCTGTAGGATGAAGTTGATTTGTTTTCAAGTCTCAAATTTCTCCAACTTAATTGCAAAGTTAACACTTCTCACTGCATATAGTAATTGTAACACATGATGCGTATTTATAGGCTATATATGACACAGGGCTGAAATGTTTAAATATATTAAAAGTTTTATTTTCTGGATTTTGTAACGTCAAGTAGATTAAATGAACTAATTTCTGGGCAATAATATTAGTATTCAACATAACTTGAATAGACTGTATTGATGTTTTGAAGCATTATAGTGAATAAATATTCTTCAAAGTAGGCGGCAAGACATCAGAAATTTGTGCCTACAGTATATTCTGAGAATATTTTGAACTGATTATCAAAACTATGAAGTTGAACAAGTTTAGCTGCACGTCTAAATTACTTCCTAATCGAACTAAAAAGTGAACAAGTTTTTCTGCATAACTCCGAACATTAAGAGAGCACTCGTACAAGTGGTTGGAAACACGTGCACGGGTTTGCTTTTTGTCCACACATAATCTAGTGTGCAACATTCTATAAAAGTAGATGATCATGGAGAAAAATCGTGGTGGGTATTTCCTCGACTTGATAATCAAAATTCTTTAGCCTTCTCTTTCAAACAAATGTTCTGTCATTAAGTTGTAATTAGAACAAAACTTGAGGGAATTGAATTGAGTTTTTATCGTTGTATTTATTATCATTATCACTACTATCCGTTTTTTTTATGTTCAAACATTTCATTTGTTTCACAGAAGTCATAATATATAGGAGTAAAAATACAACACATATATAACTTCAATTTTGGAACTAATTGTTATGTTATTTAACGACGCTCTCATCTGGAGATGTTATTCAACGCTAGTACAGTGATACAGTATAGCAAGTGGAGGAAGATTTATAAGAAACGTCCACTAAATTTAGTCTGAAACCGTGTCGGTCAAGAAAATAGATTTATTAGTCTACGAGTCATAAGTGTACAAAATGCAACTCTCACCTTTGTATATCTTCCGACAGAAGCCTGGTAAGAATTTCGTCACCTTAAATGTAAACCCAACTTCAATCCGTTTAACTTGAATCATATGCCAAACGTAGTGTTTACCCTGCATTGAAGGTCCATGTTCTGGAACGTTTGGCCATATGTCCGAAATAATGTAAATGTTCTGTTTATATCTGTATAATATTGGAAACAATATTTTAAGATAAATCGACGACGCAGTTCAAAAGGGGGAACAACTCAAAATTCAAAATTTTGTCATACCAGCATTTTAAAGCTCCCTGTTGCTGTGATAATTCAAAGGATCGTTGAAATTACTCCAAATTCTGTTAATGATGTTTTATATATATTACAAGCTTCAAATTAGAGTGTGTTAATTGGATTTTTCACAGCAACATAAAGTTTTAAAATTCAGGCTTCTCACAGACAATCGACATTTAATGACAGTAGGGGTGTCAGTCCTACATGCCCGCCACCTTTATTCCTAAGGAAGTGCCCTGGTACTCATTTCAGTTAGATTCTGAATAGACGTCAGTGCCAGTGTGGCTGGAAAATTAGATCAATGGAAAAATCCATGACCCCAACGGTATCGAACCCGCGACCTTCTGGCTTGCAGCGTTATGCCTTAACCACGACGCTACCACGCGTCCCCATCAGAAAGGTAGGCTATCGGATGTTATATTTTCGATGAGGATACTCTGTTACAGTACTGTTGAAAGACAGAAATGATCTCTTCACGTTATGTTCGATGTTACTCATCATAGAACTAAAATCTAAGTGTCTTGCCTGGATATAAAGTCTGGGAAAATAAACACAAACTCATAGAATATTTATTCTTTGGCATCTGCATTGTGCATGTTACCTTGTCTTTTCCGCACTGCACATGCAAGATAAGTTCGCTTGCAATGTACATAAGCACAGCCTCAATATAGTTTTATGAAGGTGGAGATAAAGGACACAGAATCCAAGACTTGTAATTTTGAGAACCTTGACAACTTCCTATACTTGTTAGCGTACACACTACAGCACAGTTTCCATCAGACTTGTATTCAAGAGGTCAGGGATTCTGTTTTTCGAAGGCCAATTAACCTCTTTGATCGAGTAAGTGAAGTCCTAACATGGCATCTTCCTAATATCCTTTAAGAGTAATATCAAGTTCATAATTAGAAGCCAGCTACAGTATGTCACGGTAACATACTTGACTCGTTGCTGCATTTTCAAAATGACACGTAAAGCAGCAAATTACAAAGATACAATAAAAATGAAATAATGACGGTATTATAAAATGTATGTTATCATCATAATCAACATCATCATTTCTATTCCGAAATTGAGTACATTACCTCGTTCGGACTTCACTATTGTAAGTTTGTGAACTAAAATGGGATCCGGAATTATCGTCACCGATTTTTCGTCACCCAGTGATCTCGTCATATATTACACTTTGCCACTGCAACATTTTGTCACTGATTCGCTTTTGTCACCACCATATTTTGTCACCAAATCACTTTTCTCACTACCATATTTTGTAACCAATTTAATTTCCTCATCACTATTCGCCACCCAACAACTTTTGCCCCCTTCGTGTCGCTTCTCTTGATGATATCTATATAAAATGATACGTGCATGGAATTGTTACATTTGCACCAAGGAAAACCTATCCAGAACAACAAATACTTGCGAAGCGTAGCATAGACGTCTCAATACTTTAACGGGCAAAGCACATCCCTTCTTTTACCATGTCCTTCAGTTATTGCAGGAGGAGACTGCAAGGATACATTAGGACATTGAGAAATTAGAACTAGGTTAGTCTCTATCCAGAAAAAGAAGAAATACACGTCCTTAGATAACAGACTTGCACGAATTGTCGATAGATATGAAGCCTATAGAACAGAAGATAACATCCTGTGTTACCATAGGTCACAACTTCAATGGAAAGTTTCGTTGAAACTCCATAAAACAGGATGAATGTATGCAACTTCAAAATCCATGTTAATACAGAACATTAAAATAATTATTCAGTGATGGTTTTGGACTCATAATAAAATCAGCCTAAGTGTAATTTTCTGCATTATTTTGGTGACGAGATCCTCTCAAATAAAAAAAATATATATATTTTGACAAAATGTATATGACGAAATATCTTCGGTGACAAAATCTTCTCAGTGACAAAAACATGATGACAAAATGTAATTTATGACCAAAAAACTAATGACGAAAAATAGATGACAAGCTATAACGGTGACGAAATATTCGGTTACGAAATACCCTAGACCCAGCTAACATTAGGCATTCACAGGTAACGATGTAAAGCCACTGATTAAGACAAAACAGGATAAATACGACCAGGGACACTTACCCCTAGCCGTTAGAGGAGTGAAATGAATCTCCACTTCTCTGCAGTTAATCGAGCCTTGGTCGGTTGGTTTTATATTTAAAAAAGTTAGAATCCGAGATACATTGGGTTCTCACTTACGCTATACGAAAGGAAAAATTGGATGACGACGGAAATATATTATGAGCAGTCGCAATGATATTTTTAACATGTACACTGGGAGTTTCTAAGTTAGTTGAAATGATTTAGTTTAAATAATGAAACAAATGATTAAATAGGTAATGACTAGTCCGTATACAAGAAATCAATGACTGGTAAGTTTTAATGAGATAGCCTACTACAGTTCTCGTGTCGTTATACCATTGCTGATCCACACCAGTCTTATCACCAATCTAAGATCAGTGAAAATGTACTGAATCGAATCTTATTCAGAGCCCACAAACTCAGTGAGTTAGCGACTATGGTTTAAAATTATTTATTTATTTATTTATTTATTTATTTATTTATTTATTTATTTGTTTTTTTGTTTGTTTGTTTGCTTGCTCTTGCTTGCTTGCTTATTTATTTATTTATTTATTTATTTATTTATTTATTTATTTATTTATTTATTTATTTATTTATTTATTTATTTATTTATTTATTTATTTATTTATTTGTTTGTTTGTTTGTTTGCTTGCTCTTGCTTGCTTGCTTGCTTATTTATTTATTTATTTATTTATTTATTTATTTATTTATTTATTTATTTATTTATTTATTTATTTATTTATTTATTTATTTATTTATTTGTTTGTTTGTTTGTTTGTTTGCTTGCTCTTGCTTGCTTGCTTGCTTATTTATTTATTTATTTATTTATTTATTTATTTATTTATTTAGTCCGTATACAAGAAATCAATGACTGGTAAGTTTTAATGAGATAGCCTACTACAGTTCTCGTGTCGTTATAACATTACTGATCCACACCAGTCTTATCACCAATCTAAGATCAGTGAAAATGTACTAAATCGAATCTTATTCAGAGCCCACAAACTCAGTGA